>NC_088713.1:23476176-23691013 GCF_963576615.1 Watersipora subatra
AGACGTCACATGACCTTGGTATAGCTGCTCTATGTACTGATACTTGGTGTAAATAAAGATACTCGAAATGAATAAAATGATCACACTTACATAAAAATGTTTGGCAAAGGTTAATGTTGAGCCTTTTATTATAAGTGGACCTTTTGAAAAAGCATACTGATTGGCTAGTTTTGTGTAAACACATCAAATATTGAGTATGATATCTTCTTAGCAATCATAGTCTGCGTGTTTCCACAATGTTTTGTGCACATAATTATTACACATAAAGATCTCTCACAAGATCTTCATGCGTAATAATTGTGATTTTTTCCCAATATTGTGATGTTTCACAAGATTGGAATAAGATTGCACTGTACAAGATTTAAACCTGCACCATTCATCTTGATAAACTGACACTATAGAAACTGCTCCAATTTACTGCCTATCGCCTTACCAGAGTAATGTCGAATAATATAAATATCATCCCTGACAATCCCTCTTGGTATCCCAGATTGCCAGGGTACTCATAGATATACTTTTATTAATATTAAATTGGTTACCCAAATCTTCCAACTTTTAATCTAAGTTTTAAATAAAATTGAAAGCTTTAGATAGCTCAGCCTACCCAAAGAAAACATAAGCCATGCATACAATTTACTCCATATCTAGTGATTATCTATAGACTCAGAACCAAAATATTACAGGTCTCCTTGATGAGACAAGCAAAATAGAGGCAAGACCTACTTTGCCTAATCACCTCCTAACAAGGGAGACAAATGCAACTATTGTTCACACTACAAGCGTGATTAACTATAAAACATGATTTTCTTGAGAATTTGCTATAAAGTCAAAAACATATATGAAGTGATGATTACAAAATGGTACACCGGCAGTCCCGTGCACCATGAAAGGTCATCACATGTAATAAGTATACACACAATTATTCCAAAATGCAACCAAGTGGTCGAGTGACACAGATGGTAGCAAGCTTAGTTGGGAAGCTGAATATCTGGTTTCGAATGCCGTGTGAGGAAGCTTTTTTCCTACCGTTCTTAACATGGCTTCAGACAGACGGAGACAACTCCTATTATAGTAAGAATTGGATTGTTTACAATATTAAACAGCTCTCATCTCAATCACTTTACATGCTGGGATCTATTTTCATTCCTTTCACAAACTCAGTATATGAATACCTCGGTGTATAAATACTACTATTTATTTTTGCCTATAATTCCCTATGATTGTTATGATATTATATGATTATATGATATGATCATATTCCCTATGATATGTTATCCCTGCACGGTTCTGCCACAAGTAGCAGCTGCTGACAAGTATCAACAGGTACATATGCTGTAGTAATCCCTATAAGAGGGCAGGCCTCCTCACAATCGCCTTTGGTCTACAAACAAAAGAACGCTTAAAAAGTTCTAGCAAGGTTTGATCCAACGGAAGTTGTCAGCTCATGACGTAGTTCTAGAAAACTGAGACATTTCAAATAGTATTAAAAATCAAAGATGAACTTGTGCAACATTTTAATAGATTTTATCAGAAAGTATTGTATTGTTATTAAAGTATTGTTATTGTTTTATCATTCACGATTGTTTTTAATGTTTTAGGTGATTTGACTGCCAAGGTATTTCATGATTAAAATCGATACAACTTGATCACTGTTAAAATGCACATGGCTCATCTCTCATTGGTTATTAGCAGCTGCTAGCTTGTATGGTCTCAAAAGATGCAACTGCAATTGATCTAAATGTACTCTGATTAGTTGTCTCAATCGTATAATAATTCGCAAATTCAACCAATTCAAACTGCATTCTACCCATTTTATTCAAAATATTCCAATCAGACATAAAATGTTTTTTCGAGATTTGTTGACCAATCAAGATTTAGGTATATTATTTATGATTACTAAGTGGCTACCAGCAACACAACTTATGGCAGGAATTATTGTTAAAATGAAATCTTTTCGGTCTACACCATGAGTTCAATTTACTAAAATATACCAAATAGTAATTGTTACTGTTAATAATAAGTGAGTATTAGTGAAGAGCTGGTAAATTAGAATAAATAATTAACCATTATAAAAGGAAACTAGCTGAGGTTATCTCAATGATGAATATTGTGAGCAAAATCTTACAATGTCATTAGACACTGCATGTCACTCTTTACTTCCTGTTCTTTATTAAAATAAGTAGGTAATATTTCATATTATTTATTGGTACTCCTTGTGTCTAAATACAGTAAGTTGACAATTTAAGTTCTACAAGAGTTCTCAGCGGGTGAAGAGTTAAGCCTGGTTCCCAGATATGTCGCAAGGCACTGGCAACGGCACCGCAGGCTATTAGCAGTGGAATAGGAGCATACGCGCTGAGAACCGCCAGTAGTTGCCGGCGGCAATGGAAGAGTTTAGCGCTGTTCAAACTTTGCGAAGAACTGCAGGGAAAACTTTCCCGAATTGCACACCACAGGTGAAGGTCAACATAATGGAAACGGCATGGCGAGCGAACACTTTTTGTGATTATGGGATTATGTTTAGCGATGCTGCTTTATATGTGAACAGAAAACGCCGAGCCTAACGTTGCCGGCGTTTTGCTGCGCAAGTTACCGCCGGAGTCTCGCAACCGATATGGGAAGCAAGCTTCAAGGTCGAATAGAGAAAAAAGCTTATTAAAATATATGCACTAAATAAATCTATAAGCCGTGCACTATCAAAGAGATAATTTCAGCTACTCATACCATCATAACTTCCTATTTGGTTGGAACGTGTTTTGGGCCCACCTTGATGTACTTACTAGTAACTTCAAGACAGCGGTTCTGGCTTGGTGGTCAGAAGGCCTGACTATTGAAAAACAAATGAGGGTTCAATACCTAACAAAGGCTGTTGCCATGCAACATTAAATTGTTCTCAGGAACTGGGCATATATCCAGTCATTAAGGTTTCCTTGCTACTAGACCCGGATGTGTCAAGCCAAGATCACTGAAGTATTGTTTGTACAATAATTCTCTTCAAAATACAGTCTCTGCTTTCAGCAAGCTGAGCAAATATTATATTCTGAGGGTTTGTTCAAATAGATAACTTCAAAATGTTGTCCTTCATAAAAAGATGGTCTCTTTTGGTCAATAAGTAACTCATACTATTTTAATATTCTAAAATGGCCCTTCAAGTTCTAAAGGAAAAAGAGAAAAAAGACGAACAGAAAAGAAATGCTTGTTGAAAAAAACTCATAGTAAAAAGAATGTAGGATTTGAGAAGATTATTTTAATATCAGAATATATAACATAAATTCAACAACCTACATATACCATAAATCCTCTACTTGGAAACTGTGGCGATGCACGTTTTAAACCTTCCCTATAGTGGCGCTGTATTTTTAGACTAGCTTGTCAGAACTTTTGACAAATAAATTCCATATGAAAAACATCCGAAGGAATGCTAATGTCACTTATAGTTTGCACTCTGCTTAAGGCTGTTTCAGCGCTTCACCAAAACTAGAAGAACTTACCAGAGTATTTTAGAATTTCCCTTACAGCCACTATGGATGAACTCACTGCAACTGGCATTGCTGCTGGCCTAGCCTGGGCATGGCTCTCGTGAGGGATTGGGAGAGAGAGCCTGGGACACATAGCGAAAAAAAGGTAAGATAACTTCGGCAAAATGAGCGACATGTGTTACATATGACGCTCAGACTGATACTAATGAAAGCGTGTCGATAGATTCAGATCTCACGATGTATTAAATGTGGCGCGTTTAAAAGCCTATCGTCACGGTAACGTGACTTGATCTAGTGAAAGGCCCTATGTTTTTGATAGACTGGATAGTTATGCAATACCCCGTTTGATAACATAACGATAAGAACCATAGGTTACTATTCTCTTGCGTTTTCATGTGCGTGGTTTCATTTCATTTACTGATAAAACATGGAGCGATTCAAAAATCATCTATCAAAGCTAGGCATAGTCACGCTGAGACCAAAACAGTCTCAAGCTTTACAACATATTATCGTAGGTTTTGACTAATTTATAGTTCTTCCTACTAGCTTCGGAAAGATTATTTGCTTTCAGATGGCACCGTTTTGCAGTGGTAGGTCCGAGTTGTTCATAATAACTGTTGCGAGTAATCACAATACTCGCGAGTAAAATAAAACTGAGATTACTTTTCACTTAATAAACTTTTCTTTACTAGCAGCGTGCGATTCATTTTTGTTGTTCTATTGCTATTCGTTTGTATTGTTATTGAGAAAATATTTTATTCAATTGATTTAATTTTTGATTATAGCCTAATTAAATCAAAACCTAATTAATTAAACATATGAAATAGTATAACTTCCGTGATTGATTTATTATGCAACCAACATTTCATACTTACCGACCAGCGTTTGTTTGCTGCCAATTCAAATTAAAAATAATACATAATACTCGCGAAGATCATAAAAAGACCGTCACATGATACTCCTTCGAAAATAACAATTGTGATATTAGCGACTGCAGAAGTCGACTTTTAGAGTTGTCTTCCCCGCGTGTTGCTATGTGTCCCAGGCTCTCTCTCCCAATCCCCCACAAGAGCCATGCCCAGGATACTGCTGGCTCAGGTCAGCCACAGCATTAAAACATTTTAAGAGATCGTATCATCATGAGACAATAATCAATATGAATGATATATGTATAAATTATGTCGAGGGATAAAGCAGTCAACAGGAAATGAAACATTCCGAACGACACATATTTATTTTTTTACACCACTCTCGGAAAGGATTGCAGCTGGTGAAGTATCCCGATAGTTTGTCAGAGGTTCAGGTGTCAATCTCCCAGGCCAAGTATTGCAAGTTAGAAACCTTTACAATATGATCTTTTTTCTTTCAAAATTATTGAGAATGTTTACTGCCCTTGTTACTATTATTCAAGAAATAATCATCAGAGATCCCTTGGGCTACAATTTGCCAAGCGTCAATGTGGAACTCAGCTCAGCATGAGCTGTAAACACGTTTTCTATTGGCTCATTGCAGGAATATGACTTTTTCCTTCTGATTAAACCATAACTGCCAAGAACAGCTTTAATTGTTTGAACGTAGGGAAATCAAACACTCCGATTCCGATTTTGTACTCAAAATAAAGATTGTTCCACTAACTTTTCAAGTGTTTTTGGTCGTTTTTGATAATTATTTTACAGCGATTTAATATCGGTGTCACAACTGACACAACAAGCCCCGCCTATAAATATGTGACGTAATCTAGCTTTTTAGGTACGGAAGTAGAAGATGTTTAGTCTGATCTAGAACTATACAGACACGTGTCTTAAAACTCATTACTCTTTAAATTCAGCCTTCAAAATGATCTCAGTAATTTCTGGAATGTAGATAAGCTATTTAAAATTGCTTGTAGCTCGCATAGAAATTGGAAACAATTTGTATGCAAGCCTACTATAGGCTGAATCCCTCTACATTGCTGCATGTCAGGTTGTTTCTCTCGCCGATTATTCATCAGCTATTTGCACGGTAAACCGACGAAATTATTGGGGCACTGAGGATGCATTACATTGCATTTGATATGACAGATGGTGGAAAATTCCAAATGAGAACTATCTTTGGCTGCCTTTTCATTATTCCTAATTAAAGAATAGAGAAAGTGTGATATTATTATGCTTTATTATTTATTTTGAGATGTTGACTGATGTTCTAAAAAAATCAAAGAGATTGACCAACCAGAAGCTGAGATATAGCCAGCCAACCACAGGTCTACCTAATAATGAATCAGAGGGAAAACCTTTTGAAAATTCCGAGGATTGTGACGTATGAAATCGACTTAATGTTCATGTGCCAGAGTTGCGTGCCCTTACCGCCGTTACGTTTACTGATTGTTTTAGGCTACAAGATGGGAAACGCTTCTCGCGATAGTAAAGAATTTACAGACTAGCTCTGGTTTCTCAGGAAAATCAAGCAAAAATTGTGTGGTAAGGGCAGTTGCCCCCAACCCCTAGGCATGGTTTTTCAAAACAGAAAAGCAGATTTTGACTATTGTGCTTCAAATTTTAACTCGATCTCCACAGATATGCTCCTCTGTTCAACGAACGGCGCGTGTATAGTCTATATTATACGATATCCGTGATTTGCAATTTGTTTATGTTTGCAGAATAAGAAATGGGAATGGGAATTTTTGATCATTCATTACCTTTCTACTGTGTACCTACTGCAGCATTCAGCAGATTTTCATGATTATCATCATTATTAACCGGCTGTAAGTTCACTACTTTTTCACTACTAATTTTAAAAAGAATAACTTAACCGTGCTGCTATGGCTGTAAGAAAAGAAAACGATAACATTTGATTATATTTATCTATTATCTTATCTATGATTATTTTTATGATTATTATAATAATTATAATGCATATTATACAAAATAATAATATAACTGTGTATAGAATAAATGATGTAACTAATATAATTTGTAGAAAATTATAAATGATAACCGAGATTGATGATTGATTTAATTGATTCCATTTATTAGCTATACATGTAGATAAAAAAAACTGGACAGCGCTAAAGATGAGTTTAAATAGGGAAGCTAAGTGGGAGAACAACAAAACTGAGCTGAACTAGCAAGATAGCGAAATGTTGCGAAACAATAGACGTGTGTAATTATTTAATACTAAAACTAATATACACGTCAGAGGGACTGGTTCGGAATTATCAGAGCAATGATTGTTAGGCCCAATTTGATTGGTCTATACTTCCAGGGATTAAACCAATTAAAACGCCGTGATTGTTATAGGAGACCGCAATAGTTGGCTTAATTGACCAATGGCACACAAGTCGATTTCATGCGTGATATATTGATGCTAATATGAGTATTACGAAAACACTTATGTATTTTGGTAGACCTGTGTTTGGCTGGCTATATCTCAGTTTCTGGTTGGTCAATCTCCTTGATTGTTTTTTAGAACATTAGTCAACACCTCAAGATAAATAATAAAGCATAGTAATATCATACTTTCTCTATTCTTTAACCTTATCAAGTATTTCAGATTAAGTGAGCAAGATAATAATTTATTGATGCCTGATTATTATTGACTACTATTATTATTATTACTTGACTACTAGTACTCTGGTAGTCAAGTGAGCCAAAGAAGCATGGAAAAGAACCATATGTATGCCATTCTAGAACACCGGAGTGTTCATTATTGGTGCAGATGTTAGAGCATCAGTCTCCCCAGTCAAAGGTTGTGGCTTCGAATCTCCTGCAAGGTAATTCTCTTTACACCTCTATTGAGTAAGATTGCAAATGCCAAACTTTTCCGATAGTTTGTCAGAGTAGCAGCTGTAAAAGAATTGCTCTAATGAGCCAAAGGCTGCTAGTTCGAAACCTCTGCAGTATAATATTTTTTATAAAGCTAACGGGAAAGTTTGTTACTGTAAAACTCTTCTGACACTGGGTCTAAGAGAACATATGCAATGCGCATGACTTCGGTGATGGTGATTGGCCATCATGGATTGCCTGATCTAAATCTTGTTTCACTGTATGTGCTGCAAGACCAATATTTCATTGTTTGCACCACAATGAATAATGAGAATGCTATGCTGTGGAGTATTCGATGATGTAAACACTGATAGGTTTTTGATATTGTGATCATTGTTATCACAGACAATCACCAAATTACCATCTTATCGGCGATTTAGTGTTACGACCACCTATTGACCAAGAATTATGAATGGAAACTCACTGGGTTCACTAAGATGCCATCATTTGCTCGATCTTCTTATGTAACACTACTGTACGGATGACTACCATCATAGACAAATCTACTACAGATACCAGCTAATTTACATGTTAATCCTACACTACTGGTTACACAACCGACTTACTGTAAGTTGTTATCATTTCCTCCACCACCATGACAGGCAAACTCAAAACATTTACCATCCTCACTTGACCATATAGGGAAAGCGACTTTGCGTAACTCTGTTACAAGTGACAACTGGCAATTGTCAACAAGTGCTTCTGTTGCTGTAGGAAGGCAAGCTTTCTCACAATGACTTTTGGTTCTGCAACAAGTCATACAATATTAACAATCATCTTTGCAACTAGTGATCAACTGAGATTATAGGGATGTTTGTCACTGTTTACATTGTGTCGGTAAAGCAGATTTGGAGTTGTGTTACCATGTGATAAGTATATCTATGAACACTCGCATGTGGTGAAATAACAAAAAAAATCGCTAGAAAAAAGAATTCTATCCCACAGGTCATAGCAATGCACTCCAGTCTCCAAAGCATCTCAAGGAATGACTGAAGTGTGGAAAACGTTTACAATGGAAAAAATTGCCCAGCAGTTTTCTGCGCATCAACTGCCAAGATAAATTTCATCTTTCATAAACATGAAACATTTAATAATAACCGCGAGTAACTAAACACCCTTGACTTGCAGATATTTCTGCTGTTTCCATCTTAATGAGACAAGCTTGAGGATTTACCATGTCATGGAAACATAGTGTAAGTCTGCATTGAGCATGACATTCAGTGACAGTTGCTTGGTGTCAACAGGTGCCAAATAAAGCTGAAGGTCAAAGTGAAAGCAGCAGTCAGATCGTAGCTGGTAGCTGATGTCAAGAAGTGACAGATTCTAAAACAATTTTTTTGATTCTTATCTTTGTTTTAACTTGTTCCACATATTATGAACTCTCCTTTATGGTTTACATACCCTATACTTGTTTTTGACTTTATCTTTGCAACATTTAATGGATTATTACTAAATAACTTAATAAATAATCTAATTATCATATTTTGTGCTCACCCTGTCTAACTGTCAAAATTCCAAAAACAAGGTGGCCAGCTAGTTGATAGGTTTACCAAACACTGCCCTAAACAATCATATTTTTGAGACAAAGAGACCACTCATTCCTGCTGGTAAACCATATCTACATGAATGTGTATTTCATAATCTTTACTATACTAGGAGCGGGTCCGTTTGTGTGTCTGTATGCCTGAAGTCTTGCTGAAATGTTGCAAAAAAGAAATGCTTTCAACATGATTAGAACAGCTTACCTTTACCTTACATGTCCAGTGCACTATTACCTGCCCTAATTGACTGCTTTGCCACATTCGGAAATAACTGTACAGTTAGTTATTACATCTGATCTCTCACAATGCACTAGACTACCAATGTGCTAAATGTTCATAAAATTAGCTGTGAAGAGGTCATATGACAGCTATTAGTCACATTGCTATTAGGGTTTACTGTTCTGCCCTCTGTGTTAGAAAAGCATTATCTGCTGATATTTTAGAAATCCACTTGCCAAACTCTCTGCAAAGCAGTGTTAAAATCTTTGTTAGGTGCAAGTTATCAGTTATGTCATCATTATTAGTTCAATATCAAGCTTCATCAGATTAAAGTGTTAGTTTTATAATTATTCTGTCTTAAAGATGTATAGTTGCGTCAAATTTAAGTTGATCTTAAAGAAAGCATTTTTTTCTCTATCAGTTGATATGTTGTTTGGTGTGTTACGCGATCGCATTGCCAAGATATTTGAAGATTAAAACCGAAAAAATCTGATCGCCGTAAAAACGCTCAGGCCACCAAAATGCGCCCAGACTTGCCCAAATTGATGTCACGCGTTTGGCAACCTGTTTCTATCTCTCGTATTCACATCGGGTATTTGCGATAAAAGTCTAGTCTTACGCGGCTCTATTGGCATATATAGTATTTTGTATTTGCTCATGTTGGCTAGAATAAAATTTTAAATCCTGCTACAGACGCATTATTATGAATGTTTCAAAGGCCTCAAATAACGAAAATTGAAAATTTGTTCTACTCACTTTCTCCAAATGTTATGTAAACTTTTGGGTACCGACTACCAATTCTACTGGTCTACAGTAATTCTGTCAAGTCACTTATGTAGAACGCGGTCTTTGTATCAGCACAGTTCTGCAGCTACCCATACAAACGATATACGGCCTCCCATAAGCCCCGCCCACATTATGTCGCCTATTACCTATTGCCTACGTACTAGTTTCTTACTAGTAGTATTCTTACCGAATACTAAATAAGTGAAATAAGCAAGCCACCTCTTTGAAAAGAATATAGACAGGGATAGAGTTTTAAGGATGAGAAGTCTGCTGCAAACTGGATTTGAACTCACATTCTCCAGTTCTGCGGACACCCATATACCATATCCGATTCACTACAATATTCTGCAAATCATGTTTTGCATTATCTTCAACAATATTATTTTATTATATAATTTTTAAAAGCAAAAATATTTTCATCTCGGCATAAAGCTTTCATTAAAAATATTCATCAAGTTGGGGCCACTCACATAGTATTAGCTGATACAATAAGACAAATTCATCTACTGCAACAAACTCAAACAAAACATCATCCAGCACGCATTCAAGTCTCGCTTTCTCCTTTATGGCAGGTTCCACACTGACAAAGCTTCTTCGGCTGGTGGGACGACATAAACATTCTGTAATCAGTAAAACAAGTAAATGTAAACAAAGTAGATGCAATAAATATGTCATTCATAGATATGTCATTCTAAAGCGTATCTATTGACAACTTCCAAATTGGGAGTTAAATAGATTGCAAGTGTAATTTTAAAAACGAATAAACATTTAATAAAAGCACAAGTACGCCAAGCCAACGATTCGAAGCTTTGGTTCTGGAAATTAAAGATTTGCAATGATCAATCGATTTTACCCACTTCCTACGAGTAAAAATAATTTGTAATCATGACTCTAATTTACCAAAGAAAATTTGAAAAAAATATTATAGCTAGGTAAAACGGCCGATAAGCTATGAAACGATGATTGGAGATAGCAGAGAATTATCATTTTATTAATTAGTATATGTATTTATGACTATAAAAAATATTACATTTACTCAAGTATAGAAGACTCTAAGGTAATTTACCTCCATTCTGTCTTCTTCTGCAGCAAAATGCTGCTGACGCCTGTCAGCTTTGGCCATAGGCTGTCTACTCTAATCTTTTACTAAAAGTTGCTCAAACAACTCTGAGTAGCGGTCGCTCAAACTTGAAGCCATTTTAAAACTATGTATAACTTAGTAATTGTTGAAACGCGTTGAATCAGTAACAAGTAATGGGAATGAATTCTCTAATTAGGAGAATCTTCGAGATCACAGACAACGCGTTTTACGAGTGATAACATTTATTACGGCCTATATAAAAATTTCACACGCATGATTGGCTAACGAATCGACCTCATATTCATTGCTCGTGGTTTCGTTTCAGATACCTTGCTTGTGACGTCACGAAATAGGCACCCGCTGGAACATGAGCTTTTTAAAAGAGGGCCTCATTCAAACGCATATATCTCTGGACAGGATTGGTCTACAAAGACAAAAATGGCATCAAATTGTAGCTGATGTTTTAGCCTTTTATGGGTCCTAATTTCATTAAATTGACTTTTTTGACGCAACTACATTTTTAATGCTTGTTGTCTGCAGTCGTCTGTAACAATGGTCTCTATAAACTACAGTAGAAAGGCATTAAAGGCTTTTAATGCTTTGTTTGTGCAGATTCCTCCCATACATTCAACCATCAGTCAACTTAACAAAGCATTACCAAATTTTTATTTAGTTCTTTGCCTATTTCTATCGAGTATTTTGCCAATTAAATTAGCACATCTCTCCTAATTCTTCTGATGTACATCATAATATCTTGTGGAATCACCATGGAACTTTTAGCTAATAATATTAGACTTCCACCATGAAGCATCAACTGAAAAAGCCTTGTCAGGATAGTCGTCTTGAGTGTACTTCTCGCATTACTCAGAGAAAAAATATTGATAATCCTCCGGCTCTGGGAACTTGAATATAGTGAGCATAAGAAAGTCACCACACTGTTGATAAATATGAAACCAACACCAAACAGCTCTCTACTCGCCAAAGAGAGGTAAGTTTGACAAACTTGCAGAAAGAAATAAAATATACATGTACATAAAACTAAGAGGTATGCTAGCTAATAAGGTAGTGGGAAACTTCTGGTTATAAGTATGCTTGAGGTTTTGTATCTCACGTTGTGTCATAGCATAACAGATTTTTTCCAAGTGAGTTTCATTCACAACGGAAATAATACCCGTTTTAATACGAACGTTGTAGTACCAACGGGTCTGACGGTAAGAGTTTGCTAGTAATAGGAGTTGGCCTCTATCGCAAGTTTTCACTTGATTTGCATGGATGCGCACATCGTAGAAATAATACTAAAGAGTCAACCCTTGAGCAGTTTGTTAAAGTGAAAATGCTTTTTCTGTTTTTGTTAAAAGTTTTTGTTAAAACTTCAAATAAATTAAATATATTAGTAATAAAAAGCTCAAACAGCCTGGTACTTTGTTAAAATCTTAAATTACATTTTATGCTTGTTTTTAAAACACACTTATATATTTATAATAAAACTTTGCCTGCGATTAAAATAATTTTATAATTTAAGACAATTACTAGAAAATAAAAACTAAAGCCCTTCTTCATAATTTAGAATTTAAAAATGCGCTTTGAAGCTAATTTGTCAACAAAGTGAACATTTATGTTTCATAATACTCTTAGGGTTGCTTCGGTCTGACAGACAGACACAGCTCTTATTACCCTACATGATGAATTTATTCGCCAAGTTATATTTCGCGAAAATTGTCTTTTCATGCATATTCGCGGATGAATTTATTCGCGGCTGAAAACTGCCGCTTTCTAGGAAAAGTTAACTCTATTGCGGCTAGTAATAGTTATTACTACGCATGCGCACACCGCGTGTTCCGGTTTATAATTAGCTTACAACTGCGAAGCGATTATGCTATTCTACGGTAAACGATTTTTGCTGCCTCCAGAGGTTTTCACGAATATTTATCGCTTTGGAGGCCTTTGATCAGCCAACAATTTGCAGTAAGTAATGAGTTTTTACATTTACTAAATTAGTTGAATTTTACTTTGGTTCTTCGATAAAACGCAATACTACCGTATGTTTTTCCATCCCTACTGCTTAATTATTTGTTTTAGTGTGAGAGATAGATTTTTCACCATACACCAAAAAACAATGATTGCAAGGGTGGTAGATGTCATTCTTAGAAGATCACCAATCATTCAGGGAGGTCTGGAAATTGAGGTTGAAGTGACCGCAGCTACTTACGAGAAGAATCTATCTGTTTTTAAAAAAATGAACAAAATTGCCTTTACGAGCACAAATCTTTGGCCAACCGACAGAACTTTGCAATAGTAAGCCACGAAGAGAGTTCTGATGATAACTTCCTTACCAGCCATGTAGTAACGAGAGAATCGCCTTCAACACCTACCCAAGACAGTGACAGCGACAGATCTGCTATTAGTAAAATAAATAATCAGAAAGCACCATTACACGCTAGTATTCACATATCAAGAGTACCAGTTTAATTTTATTGCTAGACAACCACCATATGGACTAAACTGTTTATATTTACTCCATTCATCGTTTTTAAAATTTTATTTCTATTTGAAATATTTTATTTGTACACTCAAGTTTGTAATAAATTATAATATATCTATACATGAAATAAAATACATAATTTAATCATGTTTGCTACAGCGATATCAAAGAGTTGTTGTCAATGAAGGAGGTCTAGGTTGACTGGTTGCCTCTCTGCCAATATTCCTGCCTTGATGAATATTACTACTTGTCTCTAGTTTTCGTAATCGGACTAGGTTGTTTCATTCTCAATCTGCAGTAAACACAAAAAAGAAAATATTAATGAGTGTTGAGGAAGTACAAAAACAATAACTGAAGTATTTGATGAAAGCGATCAGTTATTAAACAAAAGAATTAACTAATGCAGTTGATTATGGAAAAACGTATCTGCAACAGCAAATCTAATACACACCATAATGCCTAGATCAGAATCATGACCGTCCTTGACTTCGGTATTAGAGATTGATGAAGTTGATTCTAATATAGAAAGACTAGGAGAGTTTTTTTGCTATGCTGAAGCCATGCCGAATAACTTGTAAAAACTTTGAATAATTTTGTAAAGTTTGACGCAATGGCAATAAAGCTCGAAGTCTGGCGATGATTTTAAAGAAGTTCTGGAACTCGGCTACGTTTAGTACTTCTGCCTCGCGGCTATTTTCGCGATGACGCCATTCTGCATATCTTGTGACAACCTCGAATAATTTTGTAAATAAATGTGATGCATTACCAATGGTGTTAGCTCAAAGCTCAGGCAATGATTTTAAAAATGTTTTGGAACTCAATTACATTTAGTATTTACATTAAAAACTAGGCTAGCGACTAGTTTTCAATTTGATGCAGTAGTTATTCTCTCTTGTGATTAAAAATAGAACTAATTATTCACTGAATTTAATAATTCGCGGGATTGACTGTTCGCGAATTAGCGAATTTTTATTACCAACGAATATTTTTATCCTGTAGGGTATAGGAAAGTCTCCTGTGGTATAATATGTTTCATAATACTTTTAGGGGTGCTTCAGACAGACAGACAGACACAGCTCTTATTATAGGAAAGTCTCCTGTGGTGCAATATGTTTCATAATACTCTTAGGGTTGCTTCAGACAGACAGACAGACACAGCTCTTATTATAGGAAAGTCTCCTGTGGTGTAATATGTTTCATAATACTCTTAGAGTTGCTTCAGACAGACAGACAGACACAGCTCTTATTATAGGAAAGTCTCCTGTGGTGCAATATGTTTCATAATACTCTTAGTATTGCTTTGGACAAACAGACAGACCCAGATCTTATTATAAGAAAGTCTCATGTGGTGTAATATGTTTCATAATACTCTTAGTATTGCTTCAGACAGACAGACAGACACAGTTCTTATTATAGGAAAGTCTCCTGTGGTGCAATATGTTCCATAATACTCTTAGGGTTGCTTCAGACAGACAGACAGACACAGCTCTTATTATAGGAAAGTCTCATGTGGTGTAATATGTTTCATAATACTCTTAGAGTTGCTTCAGACAGACAGACAGACACAGCTCTTATTATAGGAAAGTCTCCTGTGGTGCAATATGTTTCATAATACTCTTAGTATTGCTTTGGACAAACAGACAGACCCAGATCTTATTATAAGAAAGTCTCATGTGGTGTAATATGTTTCATAATACTCTTAGGGTTGCTTCGGACAGACAGACAGACACAGCTCTTATTATAGGAAAGTCTCCTGTGGTGTAATATGTTCCATAATACTCTTAGGGGTGCTTCAGACAGACAGACAGACACAGCTCTCATTATAGGAAAGTCTCCTGTGGTGCAATATGTTTCATAATACTCTTAGGGTTGCTTCGGACAGACAGACAGACACAGCTCTTATTATAGGAAAGTCTCCTGTGGTGTAATATGTTTCATAAGACTCTTAGAGTTGCTTCAGACAGACAGACAGACACAGCTCTTATTATAGGAAATTCTCCTGTGGTGTAATATGTTTCATAATACTCTTAGTATTGCTTCAGACAGACAGACAGACACAGCTCTTATTATAGGAAAGTCTCTTGTGGTGTAATATGTTTCATAATACTCTTAGTATTGCTTCAGACAGACAGACAGACACAGCTCTTATTATAGGAAAGTCTCCTGTGGTGTAATATGTTTCATAATACTCTTAGGGTTGCTTCAGACAGACAGACATACACAGCTCTTATTATAAGAAAGTCTCCTGTGGTATAATATGCTCCATAATACTCTTAGGGTTGCTTCAGACAGACAGACAGACCGACAGACACAGCTCTTATTATAGGAAGGTCTCCTGTGGTGTAATATGTTCCATAATACTCTTAGTATTGCTTTGGACAAACAGACAGACCCAGATCTTATTATAAGAAAGATTATACTATAACAAATAAAGGCGAGTCTGTTGTATTTGTTAAATGTGTGAGAAAATTCAGCATTAACAATTTTCAAGAGAACTTGGCATTGTGAGACATCTTGCACCATCATCAATATGAGTAATTTACGTATAAATTACGTCAAGAGATGAACAGTCAACAAGGAATGATACATAGCAGAGGAGACATATTTAATTCTTGACCTCACCATTGAAAATAATTGCAGCTATCAAAAATGGTTTCATGGCAGTTTTTGCAAGACTAGTATTTCATCGCTCCAGTGACACATTGTATAATCAGAACTCTGTGCTGTGAACTATTTGCTGATGTGAACACAGATAAGTTTGCAATAGTTTGTAGGTTTGTACAGACAGTCACGGAAGTATTGTGTGATTAACACTCAGAGATAAACAGAGTAACACAGAGTGTAAACAGAGTGTAAACAGATGTGAAGCTACACATGAAGTAGGGTAAAATGAGGACATGAAGTCTAAATTAACATATAACTAACTCTATCATAAAGTATTAGTATTATCAACATAAGTAGATAGTAAATACTAGAGAAGTTGTCTACACTATATAATCATAGTGACAGCTGATGAATATATTAATTAGTAGTTAGCAAGTAAAAACTAAATTGAGTCCGTTTTGCTCCGATTGCATTATAAGATAATTTAGTAAAGATGCAGTTGATACTAGCTGAAAAAAAAAATAAAAAAATTGAATATGCTGAATTAATAATAACATTTCTTGCATAGAACTGTGTGTGGTGTGCAGTGTGTGGTACATGATATGTAGTGTGGGGTGCATGGTGTGTGGTGTGTGGTGTGTGGTGTGTGGTGTGTGGTGTGTGGTGTGTGGTGTGTGGTGTGTGGTGTGTAGTGTGTGGTGTGCTGTGTGGGATGTGTGGGTTGTGGTGTGTTGTGTGTGGTGTGTTGTGTGTGGTGTGTGCTGTTTGATGGGTAGTGTGTGGCGTGTGGTGTTTAATTTGTGGTGTGTGGTGTGCGGTGTGTAATGTGTGGTGTGCAGTGTAGGTGTGTGAAGTGGCTTTGGATTTAGGTGTAGGGTGTGTGTGCGGGTGTGTGTGTTACACAGTAACCTCATGTGGCTTAGTGTGTGTGTGTGCGTGCGTGCGTGTTTGTGTGCATGCATGCATGTGTGCGTGTGTGCGTGTGTGTGTGTGTGTGTGTTTATGTTACCGTTATAATAAAATATTTCCGTTCCATCAGAAGCTATCCATCAAAGTTTTGAGTACGACATTACTGGTACCTATCGATACTGAAGCAACTGTAAATATAAGATGTCGTGCTGTCTTTGTCTGACCGAACAAAGATAGAATGTAGAGGCACTTTCTACAAAGATAATGCAATTATCCGCATGAAAAGAATTGACTTTGGCCGTGATTTAGCAAATCAACTTTACAAAAAACATAAAATAGAAGTTCAAGACAACATTAAAAAGCCTCGTGTTTCATAGAGTTATAAGAATTTATAGAATCCCAAATAAAACGTCATTTAGCGTGTGCATATGCTATGCAGTATATGATAATATTTTGGATTAATATGTTGCATATCTCAATGGTAGAGTGCATAGAATTAAAACTTCTGGCTGCATTATCCGTGGTTTCAAATCCATCAGAGTGCGGAATTTTAAATCAAGATTTTTTTAGCTATAGCTGGACATACACAGACACACAAAATATGAGAAATATATGTAAATGTTTCTTTATATTGAGTAAACATCTATGTTGAGATCATTTATGGTGGCTGTAAGGAGAAGTCTTACAGTCTTTGGTAAGTTCCTCTAGTTTTGGTATACTTTCTCTTTTACTTATGTACTTAGCGGAAGCGTGACTAATAATGGAAAATAATTAATGTTATTATCTGACTTTTGGAGCATTTGTATGAATTATAAGTTTTTTTTAGTCATTGGTAAGTATTAACAGAATAATATTATCTGTTGCCAAAAGAAAAAATGTATGTACAGAAATTCGGGCTGATCAATATTTAGCGATTATATAATAATATTGAATAAGAGTCAGGATGGAGAGTTGAAGGTAGTAACATAAATTCTATGGAGTGAAGTATATAATAGTGAGTGTAGTATGTAGGTTTCATAAAATAGAAAACAATACTTGTTTCTATGTGTGGAGAGATAAATACAAATAAACCAACTATTCTCGGCATGCTTTACAAAGGATTTCAATACATATAGCACAACTTTGGAAGTGAGCAACTTTAGGATGGGGCAATATATTCAAATATTTTGTGATGTGATGAGTAGAAATGTGGTAAATCTATATGCTAAATGATAATAAATGATGGATAATAGTAATGAATAAGGAGAATAATTATAATGATAATAATAGCTATAATGAATCATAAAATAGCTGCTATAAATGTTTATGTTGGAAATATTCTTAGTAATTATTCAGTTAGTTGTTACATGAAAAACTAAACAAATACCACATCTTGAAGCTAGTATATTGCTAAACTTACTATAATAAAAGGGGTACGTCATAAACCCAGCTCTAGTGACGTTAGGCGTCCCATCACTTCATTATGTTTATTTTAACTGATGTAAAAGCTAAGTACTTTATTATTCCATAGATATGGAAATGGCTTGTTTGGCTTAATGGGTTAGCCGGCTGCCTCCTGAATCGGCTGTTTTGCGTTTCAATTCAGTGAAATGCAGATTTTCTGCTGGTAAAATTTAATTGCTACAACTGGATATACCACTGTCAAATTTTGAGATTGTATTTAAATAAGTGTATACAGTCAAACATGGATAACTCGCCCACGGATAGCTCGAACACATGGTTAACTTGAACGGTTTCTTTGGTCTGTTCCCACGTAATGATAAATTGCTATAGATAACTTGAACTCAACTCTGTTAACTTGAACAGTTTTTTGCCCAACGGCTTCCGCAACGGTTGTTATCGCTTTAGAAAATCCTTTTATTCCAAGCCATATAGGTAAACCTCAAATTTTCGTAAATCATAAGCGTCGTTATTACCACCATCGGCAAAATATTTTTGTCAACGACTTTTCTAAAGGTTTGGTGAAATTTGATTTATACCAAAAATCCGCTTAGCGATCGCCCTTCGGAAGCAAGGAAAAGTGAGGTAATCTTTGCATAAACTTCAAGAAAAATCGGCAAAATTAATCGTAGGTAAAACGCTCAAAAGAAAAAGATGTCTTTTCTTTTGAGCATTTCAACAACGATCAAGTTTTGCCAATGTCACTCTAAAAAAACGCCCAAACAACAAACCAATCTCAAGTGATAGAAAAATCTCTATACTTTTTGATAAAAACGTTTTAAACTTTACATTAGAAGCATTTAATTTGAAACAAGCCATTTGTGCTTTTGGTTTATATTATAGTTTGTATATGTACATGTATATCTGCTAATAAATAAGTAAATACATAGACTTGTGACAGTGCTCTGATAACTTGAATGCTCTGATAATTCGAACACCTTCGCTCGGTCCCGTGAAGTTCGAGTTATCCATGTTTGACCGCATATTTATTTATACTGAATTGAAAGTGGACAAAGTTTGTTGATCTTTACTCAATCAATGCCGGATAATGACATCAATTCATCAATACATCGACTGTTTGTCGCTCAGACTGATTTCGTAAAGAGACATTCATTACTGTTAAGTTATCTCCCTACAGTGTGCTACCTGCCAATGTATCAATAATATTGTTATTGCTATAGTTCAGTTATGATGGAATTTCCTGTTAAGTTTTGAAAAACTCTTAATTTAATCCAGATTTGTTGCAGTAAAACTTGAATTTTACAGCCTACCATAAAACCTCCATTTAGTTGCCACTATATAAAAAGGGTTGAAAAAAATAGTGCCACCGTTTAATTGAAAGTCAGTTTTATTCGACCACCCCTTTTAATTTCTTTGATTTTTACAAACCCATAATGAAAGGTGATCAGTAGAAAAGTGTCCACAAACTGGTACTAATAAACTAATACTGACTCGTTGACATCAATAATAATTATTTTATTGTTTTCATGGTTTTAGTGACAGTGTACTTGAGTAGATCGTTCATTACAATGATCAAAATCGCAATCTGATTCAACCATAATAAATTTCACTGTAACTAAGAACTAAATCCGATCCATTGTTTTCAGAAACATATGTAATGTGGTTTAAAAACTGACCTTAAGACTTTGAAGCGTTTTAATGAACAATGGGAATTCTTTTGCGGGACCTCATATTATGTAATAGCAAATATTGCTATGGCGTATCAAAGTCTGTATTGTAGCTCAAAAGCATTTACAGCTTTTCTTAAACTTTTAAAGTGACACTTTTGAAATAATTAATAATTGTATCCCACTAATATCTTTTTATTTAAAGTGTTTGTTTTTTCAACTCAGTCTGTTATTTAGAGAGCCTGGGAAAGATGATCTGGCAGAAATGCTGAGAAATAGTATCCATTAATTAGTATCTCTTCACTTCTTTTTCATTCGGAATTTATCTTTCCAAAATTCTGACAAGCTGATCTAAAAGTACAGCGTCATTTGAGCATCACCTTTACTAAAGTATTACTATAAAATAAGGGTTAAATAGTGCAGCGCTAGGGTGTTCAAATAGAAGATTTACGGTACATGTGCTTCATTGAATTTCTACTATATATTCTGATATTTATATGATGTTATCAAATACTTATGTTTGATGTGAATCTTTCAACCAGCTTTAGTCTTCTGTCAGTCTTTATTGTTCCTTCTCATTAGACCATTTTTAGAACTTGAAGGATCATCTTACAGTAATAAAATAGTATGAGTAATTTTGGATGCTTTGACGGTTTTTGAGAATTTAACCCTCATCTGTTTTTTAAGTCAGGCTTTCTGACCACGAGGCCATGACTGCAATTTTGAAATTACTAGTTAATACATAAAGGTGTGCACAGAACATAGTCGACCTGAACAATAAATTATGATGGTGTGAGTACCTGAAATTATCCCTTTAGTAGTCCGCGGCTTATAGATTTATTTTCTGCATATCTTTTAAAAAACTTTTTTGTATTCATTTTTTATCTTTGCTTGCTGAGGGCTCTTGTAGAGCTTAAATTGTCATCTTATTGTATTTAGACACAAGAGTAACAATAAATAATATGAAATATTAGCTACATTATTTTATTAAAGAACAGGAAGTAAAGAGTGACATGCAGTCTCTGATAACATTGTAAGATTTTACCCACAATATTCACCATTGAGATAAACTCAGCTGGTTTCCTTTTATAATGGTTTATTCTTTATTCTAATTTACCAGCTCTTCACTGATACTCACTAACTATCAACAGTAACGTTTACTAGAAGATATGTTTTAGTAAATTCAAATTATAGTGTAGACCCAAAAGTTTTCACCCTGATAATAATCCGCTGCCATATGTTCTTGTGCTTGTACCCAAACAATATGAAAAGTTGTTTTAAACCAATCTTGATTGGTCAATAAATATCTAAAAACTATTTTTGGCTTGCTAAAAACTTGTTGAAGAAAATGGGTAAAACACAGTTGGAGTTGGTTTAATTTGCGAATGGTTGTGCGATTGAGGCAACCAGCCAGAGTAAATTAAGTGCAGTTGCATTTTTTAAGGCATTAGGCCTACAAGCTAGCAGCTGTTATACGACCAATGAGAGATGAGCACTGCACATTTTAAGTTTTTAACTGTGATGAAGCGTTTTCAATTTTAATTGTGAAATATCTTAGCTGTCAGATTACCTAACACATCAAAATCAATCACAAATGATAGAACAATATCAATACTTTCTGATAAAATGTATTAAAATTGTGTGCAAGTTCTTTTCTGATTTTTAATACAAATGGAAATATCTCCGTTTGCTAGAAACAAATCATGAGCTGACAACTTCCGTTGAATCAAACTTGGTTAGAACTTTTCAAGTGTTCTTTTGTTTATAGAGTAAAGTCACTTGTGAGGAGGCCGGCCCATGTACAGTGATTACTATAGCATATGTACCTGTTGATACTTGTCAGCTACCACTGGATACAGGACTATGCAAGAATAACCAAAGATGATGACAAAAATAGACAGAAAATATGTAGTATTTATATACCGAAGTTGTGAAAGGAATGATAATAGATTCTAGTGTGTTAAGTGATTGAGATGAGGACTGTTTAGTATTGTAAACAATCGGGTCTTTACTATAATAGGAGTTGTCTTTGTCTGTTTGAAGCCATGCTAAGAACGTTTGGAAAAAATATGTTATAAAATATGTACTATTTTTATAGGAATGTTGTGAAAGGAATGAGAATAGATTCTAGTGAGTAAAGTGATTGAGATGAAAACTGTTTAGTATTGTAAACAGTTCTATATTTACTGTAATGGGAGTTGTCTGTCTAAAACTGTGCTATAAATTTTAGGAAAAAAAGACTCCTCACAGGGCATTCAAAACAAGATATTCGGCTTCCCAATTAAGTTTGCTACAATCTGTTAAACTCAACCATTTGGTTGTACTCTGGAATAACTGTACACATACTTATTACATGTGAACATGACTGCCGGTGTACCAGTTTTTGATCATCGCTTTATATCTGCTTCTGATTTTGCAGTCAATTCTCAAAAAGTCATGCTTAATAGAAATCACTTTTCTAGTATGAACAATAATTTCATTTGCCTCCCTCGTTCACATTACTTGTTTTGTTAATTACTGTAAATTGTTGGGCTGATTCACGCATTGCTAACGGAAGATGGTCATGAGGATTTTAGATTACTTACTGTGAGATTTAGTGGTGCATGGAAGGTTATTAGGCAAAGTGGATCTGGCTTCTATTTTTTTCTCTTGTCATATCAAGGAGAACTGAAATATGTTGGATCTGAGTCTATGGACAATATGGGTGTATGGGGTGAGTTTTGTGCATAGCTTATGTTTTCTTTTAGCAGGCAGATTGATCTAAGGCTTTATTTTTTTGTTTAAAGCCATGATTAAATGTTGGAAGATTAATGTAAACAACTTAATATTAATAAAATTATATCTATGAGTACCCTGGCAATCTGGTATGCCTACAGAGATTTTCAGGTGCAATAACTATATTATTTTGCATTACTCTGGTAAACCAATAGGCAGTGACTTGGAGCAGTTATTATAGTGTCGATCTACCAAGATGAAAGGTGCAGGTTCAATTCTTGTACAGTGCAATATTTTTCCAATCTGTAACCGTGGCTTCGGACAGACAGAAAACTTATGGCTCTTGCTATTGTAAACATCAGTACCCCAGCAGTTCTGCACGACGTGAGAGATAGTCATGTGTAATGATTGTGTGCATAAATATTCTTGAATAGAAAAAGATTGACGTGAGTTGCAGATGATAGTGTGGTTAGCTTGAAATCTGAATATGTAAGTTCAACTCCCACTCGGAGCACTCTTTTTAACAATAACGCTCCAACCGTGGCTACAGAGAGACACGACTCTCATTACAGTAAGCATTATGATAAACAGTTCCAATGTTTTATTTTCTTGAGTTTAAGCTACATCTGACGAATGTATTTAGAAGGCAGTTCAAAAGACAATCAATGCTGCCTCTGATCAAGTCTTCACTACGTACTAGGGCTGTGCACGAGTACTTCTTGGCTAATGAGTTTTTCGGGTATCGAGTTTGTTGATACGGGTTTTATGTATAAAACTTCCAAACATCAAACATATATTAAAATTCACAATGTAAATATAATGCTATTCAATTGAAAAGGGAAATGTGTGCAAAATGACATCACTGATTGCTATTATTGCTACAGTTGATATCTGCTGTTACGTTCAAGTCTCAGTGTTATGAGTCTCTATTCTGTTATCTCTACAACTACAGATATCACAGCTTTTTCAAAAGGTTACTTATAATACAATGGCTCAACATTAACCATTGCCAAACATTTTTATGTAAGTGTGATCATTTTATTCATTTCAAGTATCTTTAGTTACACCAAGTATCAGTACGTAGAGCAGCTACACCAAGGTCATGTGACGTCTGCTGATTATAACCAGTATATACTTCAACAAGCTTGGTGTCCAAGTGAGTGATAGATATACTGAGCACTGTTTGCTATAACATGGTTAATACTTTTATTGTTTTTATGTTTTTTAATTTATGTTAATTTTTTTACTTTTATCAGGAAAGCTGGGAAACTTTAAGAAATTTAAGTCATTTTATGTTAAAATTATTGCTTATAGTTTGGTAATTGTTGAAAATCTTTATATCTTTATATTTTGAGTTGTTGGTAAATAATTTTACTATAAAAGATTAAATTAACGCTGGAAGGTTGACTTTTGCAGGTCAGAAAGGAACTATGAATGAAATTGTTGACATAGTGAATGTACACACAAGGACTAGCAATAAATAATATAAAATATTAGCTACTTATTTTATTTAAGAACAGGAGGTAAAGAGTGAAATGCAGTGTCTGATAACATTGTAAGATTTTAACCACAATATTCACCATTGAGATAACCTCAGCTAGTTTCCTTTTATAATAGTTTAGTCTTTATTCTAATTTACCAGCTCTTCACTAATACTCACTAATTATTAACAGTAACAATTACTAGTTTATATATTTTAGAAAATTAAAATTATAGCATAGACCCAGAAGATTTTATTCTAACAATAACTTATAGACATTGATTGTTTTGCTTGAATCCAACCGGTAATCAAAAATAATTTTACGGCTGACTGAAATTTTTTAATGAAAACAGGTAAAATTCAGTTTGAGTTTGTTAAATTAACAAATTGAAATTAAATTGCAAGTGATTGTACAATTGAGACAACCAATCCGAGCAGATCAAGTGTGATTGTATCTTCCGAGCCAGTACAAGCTAGCAGCTGCTAACAACTAATGAGAGATGAGCCATGCACATTTTAACCGCCATAGGTTTTATCTATTTTAATTGTGAAATATCCTGGCTGTCAGATCACATGAAACATCAAAATCAGTCGCAAATGATAGAAAAATATCAATACTTTTGGATAAAATCTACTAAATTTTTGCACAAGTTTAACTTTAAACTGGCAGCCATATTGGGTCCCCGACAACATATTACTTAGAGGGTTTAAATATAATTGTAGATCCAGCAATCTGTGATGTCTAATCACCATCGAAGTGGTACACATTGCATATGGTCTGGTGGGTGCCTGGCACACTATCAGGATAGTTTGACAGCATCAAACACTCCCAACACTTTCTGATAAAATCTACTAACATTTTGTGGAAGTTCATCTCAAGTTTTTAACACTGATGAAAAGGAGTTGTCTTCCAGAGCCAAGTCATGAGCTGACAACTTCTGTTGAATCAAACTTCGTTAGGGATTTTCACGTGTTCTTTTGTTTGTAGAGTAAAGCCGCATGTGAGGTGGCCTGCCTACTTACAGCGTTTACTAGAGTATATGTACCAGTTGATACTTGTCAGCTGCCACTAGTGGCAAGGTCGTGTATGAATAACTTGAGATCATGGGGAAATACAGTCAGATAATACATAGTATTAATATACGGATATACTGAGGTTGTGAAGGGAATGAAAATAGATTCTAGGGATTAAAGTTATTGAAATTAACACGGTTTAGTATTGTAAACAATTCGATCCTTACTATAATAGGAGTTGTCTTTGTCTGTCTGAAGCCATGTTAAGAACGTTAAAAAAAAGATTCCTCACACGGCATTCGAAACCAGACATTCAGCTTCCCAATTAAGCTCACTACCGTCTGTCCCACTCGACCACTTGGTTGCATTTTGGTATAATTGTGCGTATACTTATTACATGTGAACAACCTCTTGTGGTACATGGGACTGACGGTGTAACAGTTTGTGATCATCACTTCATATTTGTTTCTGATTTCATAGCCAATTCTCAACAAAATTATGATTCATGGCTATTCACCCTTCCAGTATGAACAGTAGTTGCATTTGTCTTGTATATATTACTGACCTTGTTAATTGCTTGGGCTGGTTTATGCAATGCAAATGGAGGAGTGAACTATATATTTAAATGTAACTACGGTTAAGAAGTTTAGATAAAAGATTGCTTCATGCGGGGTTCGAACTTGTGACATTGCGTCTGGTTGACCAATACCTCTAAATTATCTTGTTGAAGACTGTAAAACTATTGTAATAATGCTCTTAGCATGGCTAGATACAGAGATCCACCAGTACAATGTGGTAACAGGTAGTCTTGTTGGCACAATTATTGATTTTGTATGAAACTTAGTATAGTTACAATAACTATAACAATAATTTTATTTTTATTGCTGTAGTTTGGTCAATTCAAATACAGTCATAGAATCACAGGAAAATCACCAAATTAAGCATATATAGTCAATAGATAGCAGCTGTGGCCTTGTGGTCTAGCATGCTTGACCTACAAACAACAGATTGTGATGTCAAAAAGTGACCGAAAAGTGCCACTGCTGGTAACAGAAATGGTATTTTACCTTAAATTACTGCAACTGGGCATGTCTGAAAAATTGGAGGTGTTCTTGCCGCTGGGTTCATACATGTTCAGCCAAGCAGGTTTGTTCACCAATGCTCTCAAAGGTGAACTTCCACTAAATATCACTAGGTTTTAATATAAACCTTCTGTATTTTTCAATTATTTGTGATTATTTTTCACGCTTGATGCGTCCTGACTTCAAAAATGTTTTAAAATTAAAATATACCAAACTTGATCGCGGTTAAAATAACCACAAAAAATACATGCTGAATGACATCACTAAGCGCAATTGTTAAAGGTTGACTTGCAACGAAATTCACATTACAGTTATTTGGTATCAAAAGATTCACCATGTCTTACACTGTTGTGTTGTAGGTGCCAAATGTGTGGACAAAATGATTACAAGCTCTTAAAAGCTCAAAAACGAAAAGCAGCCATGGATTGGAATCTATTTATTTCTTTGACGTAACCACTTAATTTGTTTATCGTCTTGTCACGTATGTTCTCACATGAATTGAACGGTCAATACAAAGCTCAATATAAAACCTATTGTAGTACTAGTTTATGACAAACACTTCAGGTTTTACCGAAGTCCCGTATCAAATGTAGACACTCCGCTACTTTACAGTTTAGTTTCGGCATCATTCAATCGTCATGTCGTTACCTGTTAACGTTACACAATACATCGCAAATAAATTTTGCAGCACTTTTCGCTTATCACAAGTAACCAACAGGCTCGTCATGATCATCAGACAATGATATGTACTCCTTCGAGGTAAGGTTAAAAAGTTTAACAATTTTTTACGGTAATTTGTAAGATATCACTGCTAAAAGTGACAGCATTACGATGATGATAAAATAGACACGTAAGAACAATAGACATAGTTTTATTGAATGCGTGAAGTATGTTTGTGAAAATAATTCAACGAATAAGGATGCAAGAAAGTGTAAACAGAAACCCATCTCTCACAACCACATCACATTTGAGCCGTTTTGGAAAGGGAATCCAAACTACGGCGGTCTCGTGTGGCTGCGATTTTCTGTTCGTTTTTGAGCTTTTAAGAGCTTGTAATCACCTTTCCACATATTTTGCACCTACAACACAACAGAGTAAGACATTGTAAATCTTTTCATACCAAATAACTGTAATGTGAATTTTGTTGCAAGTCAACCTTTAAGATAATTGATGTCAGCTTTTGCATTGAAGTCAGAGCACTACGTGTTTCTATGTTGTTAATCTCCTTACTACTATAGACATTATACTGACACTTTCAAATGATCGGAATGTTTTAACCGCAATCAAGTATTGTCGATTTTAATTATGAAATACTGTTGAAGTCAGGTCACCTCAAACGCCAAAAATAATCTCAAATGGTAAGAAAATACCGATATTTTCTGTTAAAGTCCTCAAAAAGTTTTTGCAAGTTGATCTTGCAAAAGTTCCTCCACCAGCATATGACTTAGAGAGTTTAAGCATATGCAGAAGAGCAGTGATGATAAGGTGTCACCTCGATAGATGCCTCACTTGATTCTGACACTAGTCAACTTTTTACCTTTAGCTGTCAGTTGCGTTTTCGGTGGGTCATCAACATCTTTATGAACTCCACAAGGGCAGGGTGAACATTGTACAACCTTATGCACTGAAGGGTCCAACTATAGGCCTTGATAGATGCCTTAATTGATTCTGACACTAGTCAGCTTTTTGCTATTAGCTGTCAGTTCCGTTTTCGGTGGGTCAATAACATCTTTATGAACTCCACAAGGGCAGGGTGAACATTGTACAACCTTATGCACTGAAGGGTCCAACTATAGGAATTGAGTCATATACCTTTCTGTAGTCAATACAAGCCATAGCAAGATTGTGTGTGTTGGGTCAAAATTATTAGAATCAAGGGAAATATGAGTTTACTTTTTATTAGAGCTGATGTACATGTAGTAATAAATATATATTTTACTTTGAGGCATTTAAACTAAACAGTGTGAATCATTGTAGATATTGCAGACCTGTTATGAAATTATAATTATTCTATAATTACTCAAGTAAATGAGTTACTATATTATTTGTATTTATTTAACAATGTGATTAGGATAATGCCAGTTACTTGACATTCAGAATGTGGTTTAGCTGGCCATAGGAAGAATAAACAAAGGGAAAATTAATACCACAAGTGTGTCTAGAACCCACATACGGAACATAGAGGACATATAATTTTATACTTCTTTCATTTATAGGACACTAAAGTCATGTGAAAATAACTGTCAAAACCGATGAATGAGGCAATTGATTCCCAAAGGAGAAATGACTGACTAGCGTTTAATCAAATGTGTTTAATTACTACTTCAAATAGCTTGTTGTTATCTAATAAATTAACACTTTTGTACATTTGACAAAAATTAACTTGTGTTATTAAGGTATAATTGTATACTTTCTTTACTTTGGTAATTTAAGGTCAAACATAGAATGTAGAAACCAATTTATCAAAGATGCTTCCGTTTGTTTTGATCATTTCATAAGTAGATCAACGAGTTATATGAAAAGCAAGATGCTCAAACTCCTGGTTAAGGAAGGTCCCCAGCTCGTCCCTTATTAGTGGCTCTAAGTTTTTAGGTTACTATGTAATCTAGAAGTGTTTCTATAATCATGAGCCTTGTTATGCACTTTACTGATAGCACCGATTGGGGAGGCAACTGCTATTAATCATTTCTTGTATTTCTGAAACTGACTGTAGTATTGGTATCAAAAGCTAACAAGAGAATAATCTCTACGCTATCTCTTCACTACTGCTCTCAAGTAATAACCAAGTTTTCCCCATTCTCTTACAAGGGGTTACAAGTAGTCACAATTTCCATAACATTTGCATAATTTATTTCCATATTATTTCCATTTCCATAACATTTCCATTATTTATTTCCATATTATTTCCATTTCCATAACATTTCCATAATTCATTTTCATATTATTTCCATTTCCATAATTCATTTTGTGGACAGGAAGTAATTCAATAGACATTAACTGACTCATATATGAGGACATTGTTTACATGAGCAACAAGTCATCAATGTGGTTTCTTGACTTTAGTTGAACCCAGGTTAATCTGTTATTGTCCAACCATTGTTTTTACATCCAATGTTTATATATATTCTGGTAGAATTGCAAATAAATCAGTTAGTCAGCATACACCTGAGAATATATTTCTAACATCATTTCCATAATTCATTTCAATAATTCATTTCCATAATTCATTTCCATATTATTCCCATTTCCATAACATTTCCATATTATTTCCATAACATTTCCATAATTCATTTCCCTATTGTTTCCATTTCCATAACATTTCCATGTTTCTACAATAATATTTCAATTTCCATAAAACTATGGAAATGGACATTTTACTATAGAAATAAAATTTATATTTCCATAAAATTATGGCAATATTTATGTTTATGGAAACGAGTATAGAAAAGTAAACATTTCCATAATATGTTTTGCGATCCCATTATCTTTTACTAATGTTCTAATCTAGTTTGTGATGAAGAAGATGTTATAAAATAAGAGTAACTGTTTGTGTTAAATTCTACTTTCTGTAAAATATAATTATCGTGTTTTTCAAGCTGATTAACAGACTTCACTGTGAAACAAGTTTATCAACTGACATATAATAAAGGAGATGGTACCTTTCCTCTTGTCTCCAGCAACTAACTAGTTAACACATTTCTCCCCATAATCAACGGATAGATACGCTGGTTGATGTTTAAGGTCTCTGATAATATGCTAGAGACTTCATGAAAATCATACAGTGGCTACATTCTGACCAGTCAACAATGTCTGTTCTTGCTGTATATTAGTCAATGTAGTTACTGATAGATACTACTATAATCTATTGGTAAAGTCTCTAGTTTGTTGAACCGGTTGTAACACTGTTTGACAAACTAGAGACCAAATGCTCTCTGTGTAACACTAATATTATTTAACGCGAGGATGTATGAGGATAATTCAGAGTTATTTTTTCTTTGTATATATCTATGTTGAGCTAACACAGTAATTATTCGATTATACTATTTTATTACCATATCTATCCAAAGAAGACAAGCATGTAAATTAACATAACATTTTAACACTGCACAAATATGGTTGTTACACACTGGCTGGATTTTTACACTGCATATTGACTTTTTTTAGCAGACTTGGCAAGCTTCCAGACGGCAATGCCATAATAAATTCAGCTCTATACAAGCGGTCTCGTTATACACAGGGTGGTGTGTCAATCAAGAAAATTTCTTCTATTAGAGTTGGCAAACTTCCAAAAAATCAAATCGCTGCGAAGAACAATTGTGTCCTGATTATTAGTTCATTTTCTTCATTATTCTGGGTTAATATTTAGGAATTGGAGAAATATTTAAAATTGACTAGCTCCGTGAACCGACCTTCTAACCTTTCCTACAGACAGATAATAATCTCCAGTAAACAGATTACAGTAAATGAGTATATCTATTCTCATACTGATTGTTCATGATGAAGACTATGTTATAACATACTACATGTGCTAATAATCATATGCACTTATGTCTGTTTTCTGTAACCTGCAGTTTTTCTTATCTACCTGCCAACATTCACAACATTCAGTATAGCAGGGCAATTCTATTAGATGCTTTATAACTTTTCTAATTGCTTATTACCAGCTTTCTTCTAGAAGGTTTGGCAAGCTTCCAGGTTTCGTTGGATTTTATTTCTATGGATGTTTATCAAGGAAAGTTTGAAGAGCTCTCTGACCTTTCATCTATTGAGATATTCTACTGCCCTGCTATGATAGTCTCACATTTTCTGCCCAAAGACAATATAATTTATTACAAACCTTTAAATTTCAAAAACACAGTGAAAAAAATCCAAACAAGTATAAAAATGAGACATTCTGGTCCACAAATGCCGGAACCCAGCCTCAAATATACCAGCATTCAAACAGACCAACACATAAAATCAAACATACTTATTTAGGCACTACAAGGATGCATGTAGTTGTCAACATGGCTACAAATAACATGATATGTACACCCATGCATGTATATATATACTTATACACTCCAACACTATGGTGTATGTACTCTGATTGCTCAGCATACAGAGTGTCATAGACAAGTAGAAACACACATTTTATACTCACACATATTCAGATGCATGCAGACATATGTACATATAGCAAGGATTACAGACAGTCATCAAGAACATCTAGTAATATAATAATCACTAGTAATAATAGAAGGAATCAACATGTTTATAATCAACTCTCTCTAGTTATTAGTTATACAATTTTATAGAAAGAGAGATTCGAGCTGTCCCGTTTAGGTACAAGTATGGTGGAGTCATACACTTCTAAGGAGTACACACTACCTCCAGCTATATCATCATGTACCATCTGAGAGACTATTTTCCCTGCAATATATAATAATAAATACACAGTCAGACTTCCACAGATGAATATTAGTTACACATAGACGCTGCTGTCAGCCAGGTCTTCCAGTTAAAATAGAAGAAACATGGAGGCAGCATACAATTTGACATGAAATTACATGATATATTTCATAGCTGCAGATGATTGGTTCTCTCATATCACAATAAAAGCCATTGTTACAGAGAATGTTAAATGAAGGGGTTAATCTAATAATAGATACATGCATTTTTTATGAGGCTTAAAATCATTATTTGAAAGTGATTTTTTTTTCTATTTAGCGTACATTAGGAACTCAGTCTACCATCAGCAGGAGCTCAGTTTATCATGCAGTTTTATAATTCACATTTAAAATGCTGCAAATACTGTAGATGGCCAGCTTTTTGTTAGCCAAAGAACAAATGCTTCTTGGAGCTCAGTCTATAATAGAATAAAATGTGAGTCAAGGGCTTCCTTTAATAAATTACAAAATAATTTTCTTTTTAATATCATTCTGCGATATAAGCTCGGTCTACTATATGGTATTATATATGGCACTTTCAGTGTAAGCGCAGCTTATGATGCAGTAATATATCATAGATTACACTATTATATGGCTCAACTCTTTGTAACCATATACATACCTTTTAAAGTGTTTTGTTTGAAAAAATAGGAGCTTAGTCTATCATGAACTATTTAATATGCTAAAAATATATGGTTACCCTCTGTGTAGCCATTTACATATTTTAATTAAAATATATTCCTATAATATAACAATATATATTATAACAACCCTGCATCATACTAATAACTAACCTGTAGTAGAATTAATGACATAGATAGTCTTGTTATTGGATGCAGCCAGTAGAATATACTCTCCATAGCTGACCAACCCTTGAGGGTTCTCCACTTTAGTGAGGGTCCACAAGACTCCCTGGGTGGTCCAGTCTATTTTAAAGACTTTGGAATGGCTGAAGGATGATATTATGAGAGAGTTGTTGTCAGGGGCGCACATTCTGACACCACTGCTATCAGCGAGAAGAGGACAGGGAGTATGATGTAGAACTTGACCATCTAAGGAGTAGGTAGTGATTCTGGTGTTGGATGGGTCTGCGATAAGAACCTTGTCTTCAATTATCACCAGCGTGTCAGAGAGGAAGCCATGATAAGGATGCTTCCAGCTGGTGATCAATTCCCCTGAAATGCTGTAGACACCAATTGTAAAAGGACTAGTACCGGATAAGGTGTAAAATCTTTCCTTGTAACAAGTGACAGAATTTACTCTGCCAGAAGTAGAGATGAACTTGTTGGTGATCTTATTATCAATGTCTACTCTGCTGACTGTCTTATCATCTAGTCCAATATAAGTATTACCCTTATAGTGGCAGATGGAGAAGGGAAAGGCTGGTAGTTGTATGGAGGACAGTTTGGTGAGGGACTTGGGGAGTTGAACAGGTGGAGCTTTTTGTTCTTCAATGAGGATATCATGAGAGGAGGTAACTTCTAATTCGATATCTCTCCTCTCACCTGTAGTATATAGAGTGTACATGTGAGTAGCAACAGTTATTAAATATTATACACAGAAATATTGTACTTGAGAGAAATATATTAGCTCATAGTAGTGCAAATTCCAGTTATATAACCATCTTCACTTTGCTCTGTATCTAACTATAAAATTATGTTCATGAGTTTTCCTCTTCCTTACATGACAAGTAGAGTAAGGAAAGGATATTTTATCCAATTGAAAATAACTCAACATTCAGTCAATATGACAGCGCTGCCATACTGTACAACTATAAACTAATAATTAGTTATATAATACTAATATCAACTGTTATCAGCAGCATCCTATATTAACCATTGTTATATGAATTACTTGGAGGTATGCCAACCTGGCTCTTTTTACCTAGCTATTTCTTGCCTAAACACCAGACTATTAACTATTATTGTGGTTAAAGTTGCTCTAGTATTCTATGTAACAATGGTAATTTTTATGTGAATATACAGTCATGGAAACTCATCCTGTAAATGTTGGTTTGACAGCGCAAAGTTAAAAAATATGGAGGCTGCGCATAACTGACAATGAGGCTATGAGACTTATAGATATTTGTGATATAAAACGTATTTCAAATCTTTCACTACTACGCCAAAATCACTATTTTGACCGAATTCATTCAAGCATATTTTCTGAAAATAGATATACCGTTAGTATTTACGCAATATCTTGTGAATCAATGCAGATATTGTTTTATTTTAAAATGCATTTTCTTCAAAAAACAAGATTCACTACAAGATAAATATAAATTCATTTAGAGAGTCTTGCAAAATCCCTTAAGCTTCCTTTGCATAAAACAAACGTGGTAAATTTCTTACTGCCATTGTTTTTACTGATCTGGTTTTTCCGTGTTGAAAAATAGGAAGAAATGGAATTGCTCAGCCAAAACATTTTGATTGGCTACGTGTGATTGGCAACCAGTTTGCTTCGTTGGAGGTAAAACTTGATAGGTCGAGTTAATTTGTAGGCTTCGTAATGAATAGAAAAGTGAAACCCTACTGACAACTCGACTCATCAGCTCACTGTCTGTACTTCTACTACCGCGAAAGCCGATACATCGGCTTGTGGTACCAAAATAGTTAAAAGCACATAAATTACATAATTTTCTTATTATATATTTCAATACATCAGAGTCTTGGCTTTCGAATGAGCCTATATTCAATACACAAAGAACAATAGAACTATGAAAAACAGGGTGTCAAAAGTATGTCCTGCAAAAAGAAAACACTTGGTTCAGGTTCTCAAAATGTGGTGTCACAATTATTATTTAGCCTTAGGTAGTCGATCCTTTTTGCTGCCATTGAGGCTGCGCTTTTCTGTGACAATCAGTGCTGTTAAACTCAGAGAGCGCTAATAATAAACTAGGATTCTAAATAATCAACAATGCCCGGGATCGTGCTAACGCCCGACCAATACAAACACATGTTTTGGGTTAATTAATTATGCTTTAATAAATGTACTGTCATTGATAAAGGTAATGAAATCACATCGATTAAAATGTGACCTGCGGTTGCGAGGCCCTAGGACTATATGCCGATCGCACTTACGCGAGATTGCGCAACGCTTGAAACTAATTAGTCTCAGTCGCAACCCTCAACATCACAATAAATTGAGAGGGCTAGACTAGCCCTGCATAACATCATCGGGAAAACATAGTATGATGCTTAGAATCTGAGTTATTTATTATACATAGAAATAATCTCTACATGGAGAACTAATGACACTGATTCCTTTGTCATCGTCATTGGTTCTCTGGATTTGTCCTATTTTCGCCTGACACTAGCGTCATTATCGTAGTTGATAAATATAAGTGGTAAGCAATAGAATAGGCGGTAAGAGCACACAACATCGCATATGAGAATTGTGACATCACAATTTCCGAGCCTACGCCAGTAAACATTTCTGCGGTAGAGCTCTGGGGAAATCCTATAAATACCAACCAATGTCTGTCACACTATGACAAACAATAGCTCATTCGAAAGCCAAGACTGTGATGTATTGAAAAACACAACACAAAATTATGTAATTTATGTGCTTTAAACACTGGACCTGAAACTAATGAGCAGTTCTAACAACTACATTAATTTGTCCAGCAATTTATATTAAGAATATCTCAACTATCGATATGTCAAAAAATTAAAATGACAGAAGGCTGAAAAAACTTGGTAATTGTTAATAGCTTTATTAATAATGGTTTATTAGATTCATTCATGAGTCATCAATAGAGTAATCCTCTTATTATTTTAGTACAGTAGAAAGTGACAGGCGGCAGTTAACACTAAGATCACAGATACAATTTGGACTTACTGACCGCATGAACTTATGGATGTCTTTTTGATATTTCACACCAGCAACCCACCAGGGCACATGCTTCAAAATCAAGGCTTCCATGCCAGTAGCAACCTGATATGTATTTTGATGTAAAAGCTAAGAAAATTTTCCCTTTTCTAGCCAAAATTTTCAGATTCTAAATACAAGCTTTACAAGAAATAAAAAGACATAAATTTTATTCAAAATACTAAAAATGTACAAAACAAACATGTAGTACAGTACATGCAGTAGTGTGGTCACCCTTCAATGATGATAGAAAATGTATACATCCATCTTCAGTTATTCATACCTATCTGCTTTAACTGTAGCTGGTCTGTGAGTTGGAGTTTTGGCAAATGCTCTTGGGTGATTTGGTCGAGCTGAGCCTTCAACTCCTTGAATCCTCTCACAATCGCTGCCTAAACATAGAGTTACCCTAATAGAATCAATAGAAGAAGGACAGAGATATGTAATGTATAAATTGGTAAACTTACAATCAGTGTATTTATAGGGGAACTGCCAATGCTGAATATAAGCCCTGACAAGTGGTACCTGGTGAACATGACTGATGGTAGGTAAAGCCAGGATGGTAAGGCTGAGAGTGTAGACTAAGCAATGGAAACATACAAGTAAGGAGAGCTAGTAGACAGCTTACAATGTATGGTACATTAGTAATAGCAAGTTCATAGACTCAGATCCATTGAAGGAAGAAAAGGAACAGCCAGCTGATAGTATGATGTCAGTAGGTCATGAGCAATAAGTCTAGGAGCCTTATGAAGTAGATCATTCCGACTGAGTGGATCAAAATATTGTATGCAGCAGATATGCTGACACATAGACAAGAATCCACTGCATGAAACTGACAAGTACGGAAACTGATGTCAATACATGTACAAACACAACTATCCACACATGCTCAATAATATATATGCGTATCAATACAACCACCTCAAACACCTCAAGTGCATTACCACACAAGTACTCGTACATACATGTTCACCAACATATTCACAAACACTCACCTACAGTTAGTACAATAATTCATTCACATTACTAAACTCCTGAATAACAATACTGCTTAATAACTTACTGGGGGATGGCTCTTGATCCCAGTTTCAAGCAGCTCTTGATGGGTTCTCAGGCTATTCCACTGCTTGAGCAACACATCTTCGACAAAATCAGCAATTTTAGTTTGAGATTTCTGGCGGTTTTCTAGCACCTGTTTCTCAAGTGTGTCATATTTGACTTTAACCGCATTCAGCTGTAACAGAAAATAGTAAATGGAAATAATAGAAAAGCTAATAATCAGGAGTTGTAGCCTCCTTGTCATACTAACACAATTGCTTCAGTATCACAGCAACTACTTGGTTAAACCTGAAGAAGAAGAAGAGGAGATAAGTTAAAACAAAAACATAACATCTTTCAGTAGCTATACAGTGCATAATAGGGTATAGGCTGCATTTTACTGAAATAAAAAGAAAATAGATGGAAAATTGTGCCATAAATCCCAATTAGAGACATTATAAGGTGGGATGTTCATTCTATAATAAAAAATTATTAGATTCGACCAATATCTTGCTGTCCGCAAAAGTCAGCGTGTCTGCTTTCGCTGCAACCACTCATTCAAAATGATAGTTTCATAAAACACCAGTTTGTTTCAGTGAATACCAGATAAATTACTCGTAGTATATGCTGCTTTTGCAGTTTCCTAACATATTTATTAATAAGTATCTAAAAATATTCTGTCAATAGAGTCCGTATTAGTTACCTTAATAGAGTAACTGATAGATTTTAGGTACTGATTTTACCAGCATGAAACCTTGTAGCGAGGATAATATTTACAAACCTGACTCTCTCTTGTTTTATGAATAAGCTGAAGCATGCTTTCTGTTTTAGCATCATAGTCCGACTGAACTTTGGATACTTCTTTGAAAAGTTTTTCATATTCCTCATCCTTTTTTGCACTCTCTACTGTTATCATAGTACTCAGGAGGGAGGCAGCCAGATTTTCAAGCAACTGGAAGTCATGTGGTCCACCTGTGTAATATTATCTTAGCTGTTAGTAAGAAACAAATCAAACAGAAAGTATGAATATGATACAAACCACAAGATGTTAGACAGAAGGCAGGTGTTTGTGTAGCATCATCTATACCAAACTTTGATCTCTAGCTGCTGACTATATATGTTGAAATAAGTTCAACTAAAAGATGTATAAATATGATGTTTTCCTGTGCTAATCCAGAGACTTGAAACAGTTCAGGGCGGTTCAACACACCTAACCACTTTTCCATGTAATAAATGTTATCAGACCGATAAAGCTCCTGAATCAAATGAGCTTCCCTGGCAATGTTATAACTGCAAAAAGTGGGTACATTAAACTTCTTAAATGAGGAGAAATGAAACAGACTGAAGAACAAATAGGAGTAACGGTAAAATTCTACTAAGTTGTCAGGCGAGTGTGCGATATCTGTCTTTGACCTTGATTGTAGTCAATTTTCATCAAAAAACTTGCAATATAAATTGAATATTTTAACAACTGTTTCTAATAGTTTTATTAGTTACGAAAGTGTTTGTCGGAATATTTCAGTTATATTTTAAAACAGCCGAGGTTTAGTTACAAGTTAGCTTATTTTTATTTCAAGCAATTTGTGTTTCTTCATAAAATACACTAACTGATTATCAGCCAGCCAATCATGACAAGGCAGCAGATGTAAATATGAAGCACTCTTTACATATGCTAATAGAATGGTGTTCACTAGCATCAGCTACAGCAAAACCTCAGACCAATTTGCCTACTACAGAGTGCCCTGGGGTTACGATGACACTGGTCTTTGACTTTTTTGCCCAACAATGTAGAACACAATGATTTTTTGCTTTTTACATACAAAATATCTTCAGCCATATGTTATTAATGAAAATTTCTTTCCAAATTCAAATTTGTCAGTCAATGTGCTGATTATGCCAGAATAATACTAGTGTTCACTAATAACAGCAGCAGCAAGATCCCCCTATGTTGATGAGTTCACTGATAAGTTACAGTGTTAACTCAATAAGCTTACCATTATCACATCTGGTTGAATCTGCTACACATTTAATACAGCTGATAGTATGGCAGACCTTACATCCCATTACTAGCGGTTGATTCTCATGTTTTGTACAGATATCTGGCAGATGGGGGCATTCCTTTGATAAATACTGAGCCATAGGAATTGTATGATGGTCTCCAAGTACATCATCATGTTGCTAAAATAAAGCCAAACATGTTATGACAAGATACCAGGCTATAGACACTGATGCGATGGTCATCAATTAACCAATCGAGTTGCTAGAATAAAAAAATATGTGGTTGCCATAGAATTCCTATCATTGTAATTTGTCAGGCAAATAAAAAGATTCAAAATATTGGTGACAGGCTTTTATTATTATAAATTAACATTTGAAGATATTTAAGGATAATTTTGGATTCTCTGGGCAAAGTAAAGAAACAGTTGCGACTCAGATAAGACAATGTGATATCTATTTGTAAACTATAATAAAGCATATTCACTATTCATAGCTTTGATAGCTAGATGTATAATATCCACCTTTGTATCAATGAATAATGGGAAGAAAATACAGAAAAATATAAATACAAAAAACACAAACATACAAAAGACTACCGTGCATAATTTGTGTTGCAGCTGAAGTTACACAAATTACAAACATAATGTTATCATCTCTAGTATAACATTACTCATATAACTCATATAACACATTACTCAGTTGGTATACTAGTATACCGACTGCCTATTATAATCATGTTTAAATGGAATAGCAGAACAAGCGCTAACTAGTGAATCTCCCGCTCCACTATCAGGATAACCATTAGGAGTAACTTTGATTTATAAAATAACCACATAGAAAAGGCTCTTTCGTAGTAAACCTCTAGTGATCAACTATATGACTTAGTTGAAACTGCATAGCCTATGTGCAAATTTTCTCCTACTAAATAATAAGCGAATGGCAGGTCACCCCCCAATAATCTAATGCTGCATATGAGCTGGTGGCTAGAGTAAATATTTACAGAGAGAGACATTGCTGCCTGTTAATACAAGTAAACAACTGGACCATTATATTTATATCTAAAGAATAACAGAGCTAACAACAGGAAGTATGCTTATCTGTAAAATGACCTTCGTGTGGCCAGCTGAAATCTGAAGGTATGAATGGTAATGACAAATAAACTAATATACTACATGTGCATATGTTACATACCTCAAGGTGCTTCATGCAAAACTTTCTGGAGCAATCCGTGCAATATGACACAGCTTGACGCTTGTTTTGACCCTTCTTGACACAAGTGTCACAGAATTGCGCATCATCAAAATCAGGTAGCGTTTCAGGAGACATTTTATACACTTTGCTAAAAACCAGAGATGGCATAAAACAGAACATTCCAAAAATAGTATAATAAAATAACATTATAAATATTGTCACAGCAATATATGTGACCTCTCATGTGAAAATCAACCAAAATGAGGGATTTTCAGATTTTGAGTTAGTAACACAGCCAGATGCAGAAATTTGTGGAGCATTTAAAGCATTTTGAACTTTTGAGTTAGCTTAAGTAGTTCATGAGATATTGCGACTTTTTGGAAGGCACGTCAGCCAAAACTCCCAAAATCTGAAATTGAGAAAATCGCGAATAAAGACGCGACACACAGAAATAGGTTGTTTACGTTAGGTTCTCCTTGGATACGGCCATTTGTATTTCACTGAATGAGGTGAAACTTGGTCTATAGGGTAAGTAAACATGCTGAAACAGCTGGTGTACATCATTTTAAGGTCAGGACAACGGAAGACTGGTAAACCCTGCTCTTAAATTGAAAAAATTTGTCATTTTTACGCATCCGTACTTTACACTAACCGCACATTAGGAATAAGATGAGAAGCTCCTAGGTATATCACCACTAACTGATAGGTTTCAGGATTTAACATCACATCTGAAATCCATACTGAGGTTTATTTTGCCAAAACACTGAGTGTAAAAAACACAAGGGGTATCAGACCCAAAACCACGATTACATTCCTACACACATCTGACTCAGAAAAAGGTTAAAATTCATGCTATGGTCACGTTCTACGTCTTTTACCATGAGGCTTCAGGCAAACTAAACCCTCAGTGCCAAGACGGCAAAATTCTCGAATGTTAGTATGCATGTATTATTGGCGGTCATAGTCTAAACCTTCAGGTTTTATCACATTCGGCAGTCCATTGATACCTTCGAGTCTTACTTCATGGCAGGGAGGTCTAGATACGTCTGAACTTTTCCTAAACAAAACAAAAACATGGCTGTGCATCAAAGTGACCCTGGTAGCATGGTTAGCAAACAGTACACACAACAATCTATGAGAATAACCTGTCATCGTACCGGGGTAAGCTTGGCTGATAGAAAACTTGTGAAAGCTCTTAATTCCTTTAATTTAGAAATAAATCCTTAAGTTCCTTTAAATTAAAATTAAACTCCTTTAATTTAGAATTTCCTTTAATTCGTAATTAATTTAGAAAAAAATCTAAAAAATGAGCTAATGTGGTGATTGGCAACGGATTCTGACTTTGACACACTTTTACGAGTAATAGACTTAGTGGCCTAGTGATCGTGTGACGAAGGGATTGGTTGCTCATGCCATAGGATTAAAGTCAGCAGGCAAAAAAGTAAACACACAAGCATTGACCCATTGAATAAGTCATGTGGCAACGGGCAATCAATTATGAGTGAAAACACACCTAACTCAGGCCAGTGAGTACGACTGATCCCTGAGTCATGTATTGTATGATGTAATTTTATGTGACTCAGGGAGGCAAACACTGGGCCAGCAACTAGTAGGCAACTACACCTATAATACTATTACCCTAGGACACTTATATTTCGCTAGTATTTAGCTTCGTGAGTAGCACACAGAGTAAAATTTCGCTGCAACTTAATTTCGCAGCTCTGATGAGTGCGAAAATATAGTGATGTGAAAATAAATACAGTGGAAAAAACAAATTAGATTCCCCAGGTCCGGTCCTCTAGTAAAAAAAGTTTTTATATTTGCGACTAGTTTGTATTTGTAACCCGCAGGTATAAATGTATGGCAGAAATCGATAATTCAACGTGATCGCTTGCTGCCATTTGTTTCTTGGACTATCAATGACGTCTCGGTCCTTTCTGTCGTGACCGATATGGTACCAATATTAGATCTCAAGTATTTATAGCAAGCGATGGCCATGGCACGTTTTGAGTTCACAATATTTCAAATTTAAAAAAAATCAAATACAGTACATGTCTCATAAAAAAGAAAATAGATAACAACCAACATCACAACCAGAACTGTATAACATGGTTGGACCTGGTGAGGGTTGTTATCGTTTTTGGTTGGCAGTAAAATTCATCACTACAATAAGTATTATTTAATTGTATGACTTCACCTACCAGACTTTCATCCTCATCAGTTACAAATTCGGTGACTAAACTGATATCATCATCTTCTTCGTTTGTCTTGGCTTTTCCAAAAAAACTTGTTATCTTAATTTGCTTTGCCATGCTGCTCATTTGGTGTATTAACGAATTTACTAGAAATTTCCCAATGAGCTCAATCACACACAAAATTATCTGCATTTCTAATATCACGATTTTGTTGTGGATATCAATGAACTACAGGGCCGTATTCCCTTGGACAGCTGGCCGGCTAAGACGCCCCAACATTTTAGGAATTTCATAGTCCAACGGCTATAGAAAGGTTTTTATCGCTGTAGAATATCACTTTATTCGTAGCCATAGATACAAACATCAACTTTTAGTAGTTCTTAGGCGTCATTATTATCTTCATCAGCGGCAAAATATTCTTGTTAACGACTTTTATAAAGGTTTGCAAAATATCAAGTTTTAGCAAACATCTGCTTGCCCATATCCTACTTAATGAACTTGAAATAAAATCGGCAAAAATGATCTTTGTTAAAACGCTTAAAAGAAAAAGATGTCTTCTTTCTGAGATTTTCAACTGCATACAAGTTTTGCCTGTTTTAATTTTAAAACGTTTTGTCAGTCACATCAGCTAAAACAAAGCAAATCTCAAAAAATAGAAAAATGTTGATACTTGCCAATAAAATTTTTTAAAACTTCACGTGAGAGGCCCGGCTGAGGCCCTACATAAGAGAAACCTGTTGGGAGCTTACAGCACCCCCCCCCCCCTCCTTCTCCACACGCCAGATGTTCATAACTAGTCGTCTAACATTAGCCCCCCAACTTGCAACCAGTGAATACAGGCCTGTGTAGAACATGGCTATTTAATTTCGAATTTTCGCTAATTCGTTATGATAGTTTAGTTTCGCGCATGAATTTTTCGCGTGATGATGACTCCGCGAAAACGCGAAAGTTAGATGCCGCGAATACTTAAGTGTCCTAGGGTACTACCAAAAATGAACAGGGTTGATCAGAAAAAATTCAATAAGACCCACCATGATTATTTAAAGTTGCATCTAGGCTTTTTTCTGATCTTCTCCTTATGCTCGAAAGGTTATGTGGTGTTTCCATCATCCTTACAAGTAGAAATTCGGCCCATGATAATCAAATCTAACTCGGTCTTTAAAATTCCTTTATTTTAAGTCAGCTGACTGGAAATCAGAGTTCTATCAAATTTGTTGATGCAGTCCCACTTGCAACTGAAGCTAATAGGTTCATCAGGCACCATAGGATGAGTTGGTAAGCTGGCAGCAGGTGATTCTGAGTCATTAACCCGAGTACTATACGAGTGAATAACAGTTAATCCTTTGATAGGTTCAACATCGTCTTCTTCATTGTTAATAAATTCGGGCATCCGAGCTTGCAGGTCATCAGTAACATGAAAATCTGTATCTCTAGACATTGTTTCTCTATATTCAGCATCAATATCATCGAGCAATGTGCTAATTTCTTCAGATTCATCAGATTAAAAAAAATTCGAAGTTTTAGAATCTTCACGAGTCGCCATTTTGATGATGTCACGATCGCATAGCAACGACTTTGATCGCAAAATTTCGGCATAAGGAGCCAATGAAATTACTTTTTGACTTCAGAAATGAATTCCTCACACTCTGATTGGGCTAGGGTAAAATAATAAACAAAGTAGCCATGTGCTCCCCAAAAACCTAATACAAACTTCGAAGCTACATTACTAAGGATAGTGAATGCCGACTTTTGGTCGATTTTCACGCGAGAGGTCACATATTATGTTATCCTATAAGTTTATTAGGCGCTTGCTCCAATAGATATGCTAGCATAATAAAACTATAAGCTTATTTTTTTTTCAAATCAGATCAATTTGCTAATGAAATACTCTCAATTATCTATAATATTATTAACCATCTTTCGTCCATCTGTTGGCTATTACTGTAACAAAGCAATATTTATTCCTTGATTGGTACTATTATTTAAGGATTTGGTAGGCAGTTGATTAGCTCAGTTGGTTAGAGTGTCAGCCTGATAATCTGAATGTCAGGTACTCAAGCTCCATGTTGACTTGTAGACATGTAGACATTTTAGTCATCTCATAACTTGTGTGTACATAATTTTGAGATTGACTAAAAGTTGGCATATTTAAAACTGCTGCAAAACAAAATAAAAAGCAAATTTCTAAAAAAGCTGATTTCAGATTAAAATTACAATGGAATTTGTAGTCTGTCCTGAAAAATTATAGAAAAAAACTCATTTTGACAAATCAAGTTTGCATAAACCCTTTCTCAATTGTTCGATAAAAATTTGTATAAACGGAGAGCATAATAGCTTTCTTCAGCTTTCCTTTATCAATTTTCAACACATCTCGTTTGTCTCTATTGTCAGTCATTTGGGCCTGTTGAAAGCAAGTAAATGCTAATTTACCAAAAGCACACAAAGTAGCAGACAACCTGTTCTACCAATCAATGTCCTTGAAGAGTACAATGATCAGAGGCAGAACTTCAACAACAATCACTATTTGAAGTGTTAACTCTCTCACGTGTTAAATATTTTTAATGTTAACATGACAATATTGTTGAATATTACTTACCTGCAACTTTGCAGACCACACCAGAAAATGTCGTTCTCCTTGTAGTGTGACGTAAGGCATGGCATGCAGTTTATGTGCCCACATGGCAGCTTCTTCGGATCAACTATTTTATCATTTTTTAGACCACAAAACTCGCATTCGATGTCCTCTGATGCAGAAGCCATTGCTACAATGAAATACCAAGAATACAAGATAATTTAAGAGTTCAAATATTCTTCTACAAACTTCTACTCCTTAAAATTATATCTTCAGCGTTGTATTATAAAATTGCAATGCACACAAATGAGAGCATTGTATCTAGGCAGAAAACTGGCACACATCAATGCTATAGTCTAAATTTATTAGAAAGCTCATGTTTATTGCGATGGAAAACTGTCAATAGTTCTAATGAAAAATGCCAGAATTGAAACAGTTCATACCAGTTTTCTAATGATTAAATAATAGTATTTTAATATTATTTTTATTGACAATAACAATAAAAACATTTCATTTTTATCAATAAAATCAGATGTTTTATAATTAAAAATACAGTTTTGAAGACTAGTGAGGAAAGCAGCTGCTAGCATCTGTGACAATAGAAGGCAACTCCCAAGTTGAAACAAAGATGTATAAATTACCAATAAGAATGTCGTAGACTGGGTAACATCTAAATGCGAGACAAATTTGTGATGTTTGTTACTTGTAATACATTAAAAATTTATATTAAAATCTCATAAAATGCACAAAGTCATAAAGATTCACAGTAAAAATAGGATTGCTACTAGTAGTACAAACTGAGCCAGTCTCGACTAGTCAGTCTATAGTTAGGATGTTGGTGATTGACTCACCAAAACAGTGATTGACATTTATTGACCTCAGTTTTACGCAATGGCATGACATGAAGACACAACTTGCTCAAAAAGTACAGAACTTCTGAAAAAACTTGTGTCATCTAAAATATTCTATAAAAAAAGTTGCACTCATGTCTTTAGAACGATGTTGATGAACAACTCCAAATTTATTGTTCACGTTCTCTTATGTACTGCGCTAATATACGCCTAGGCAGCGTCAGTGGTTTGTCAGTAAAGCCAAGCTTTGTTCCTCAACGTGAATTAGCTAACGGTGCATTTATTTTAAAACCTCAACAAGGCTGCAACAAAGCATTCAGTTCTTTCAATATCACAATGCATTCTTGGCAACTGGCAATGCTATCCGCATGGTCTGTGAGCAAAATCGATACACGCACTTTACAAATTTTCGGCCATCTGTCAAAATAGACCAACATCACGTGAAGATGTAAGGAGATAAGCTGAGAAACTATGATCTATTGTGGCAACAACCTAGATTGACTCATTATATTTAACTTATGTGACATAACAACGTAATCAAATGTAATACTCACTGATACAACCTTTAACTCGAGATAATTGCAACGAAAACGTAACTGCACTTGAACGAGGAAGTCACCGGTATGCGTATCCCTTTGTGCGCGCATTCCAATCCGCACTAGCAAATTGCCACCATTTATTTCAACAATGCTTAATAAGGGAAAGGAAGAGTGACAAATACGTAACTACTGGTAGTAGTTTCGATAGTTGCGCCAGTACGTATTCCGATGTTCTATAGCTATTGGGTAGGAGCAAACAACTACAACATTTATAGGCTTTCCGTTTCTATCGAGCGCACATATATCGCGCGTGCAGACTGGAGATTATATAAGATCGCTAGGTAGCATTAATTATTTCACTGAATGGAGAGTGTAAGGATATCAGTGAGGCGTGAATTTTCACGTCATGTTAGCGTTGTCATGTTAGTGCCATCTTAAATGTTAACATTCAACAGAATTCACATTGCAGCTATTTGGTATCACAAGAATAACCATGTCTTACCCTGCTGTGTTGTAAGTTCATAATACATGAAAATGTGATTACAAGCTCTTAAAAGCTCAAAAACGAACATTTAATCACATACATCACAAAAAATGTCGTAGTTTGGAATCTCTTGATTTCGATGATGTTATCACACAATGTAGTTGTTGTTTTGACATGAGAGGTTATCAGATGAAATTTTAGGCTAATGAAAGGCTCAATATAAAACATCTTGTAGCACTAGTTTATGAAAAACACTTCGGGTTCTACCGGAAAGCCCTATCACATATAGATGCAGTTTACAGTTTCATTTCAGCCTGATCTGATCGTCTATTCGTAATCTGATCATGTGACCCCTGCATTCTGCCATATAGCGCGAACCATTTTTTTACTATAACAGATGCCCAGCAGGCTGCTCACGTTTATAAGAAGATGATATACACTCCTTCAAGCTAAGGTAAAAAAGTTGAATAAACTTTTACAATAGGTTTTGATATATTAGTGCTCAAAGTGACAGCATTGCAATGATGATGAAGAAGAGGCATTTGGACAATAGACATTGCACTATTGAATGCGTGAAGTATATTTGTAAAACTATTTCGACAAATGAGGTGGCATGAAAGCGTAAACAGAAACCATTGTGTTCCGCTAAGCCCCATTTGAGCTGCTTTGGAAGGGATTTCCAATATACAGCGTTTTCGCGATGGCTTCAATTAACTGTTTGTTTTTGAGCTCTTAAGACCTTGTAGGGACACTGTCACATATGTTGCACCTACAACATAGCAAAGTAAGACATGGTGATTATGTTGATGCCAAATGACTGTAATGTGAATTTTGTTGAAAATCAACCTGTAAATGAGTCCCGTTTCTTGCCGTTTAGTAAAAACCTACCTGAATTTATTCTTGCCACCCTCAGGGCTGTATTCCCTGGTTGCAAGTTGGGGCGGCAAGTGTTGGACGACTATGTTATGAACATCTGGGGGATTGGCGGCGGTGTTAGCCTCAACGAGGTTCGGGGCGGCACCACGAAGCTCTGGAAATTTCAAGCATCAACAACTCTCAAAGTATACATAAATGCAATACATTGTAAGCATCAAAATCTACATAAATATATTGTTTATGGTTCGTGGAAAGCAAATTTTTTTCTTTATTCAACGAACGATAATAAAATTATTACATAAAACTCATGCCCCTACAGATTTTTGCAAGGGGAATTGACAGCACAGGAGATATTACTTTTTTGGTGGAATAGCTCATGTTCTGTCAATGTGTCCATGGGGGAAATCTTTCACAACTGATTCTGTATCTATTTCAACATCTTTGTATATGTGAAATATTAGAAAATTCTTTATACGAGCCTCCCCTAGTGCTCCTCATCGATATTTTGATTTGGTTATGTTATGATAAGGAAAATGCAAGTTTGGGGGTCTTCTTAACACCCCCACCATAAACAATAAAGTTTAGTTTCCATGTCTTAACAGAGTCTCACAAGATCACTCATTTGGCGAGATCACCACAGAGACAATATATACCGCTAGTTGCTCATAAATTAATTGTGGGGAATTCCAGGTGAGTAAGCTTAGACTTCAATTTTTAGTACTTAACCAGCAAAAATCACTAGAGCGTTAGGGCGGCTCAGCCAACAAGCCACCCCAGGGAATATGGCCCTGGCCACTCTTTCCAGTATAATTTTTTAACAATTTTTAAGGTAATTAGCAGTATGGCTGGCATACCAAACAATTAGTAGCAACTTAAAAATGTTGGTAATAGTAATTTTTCGTTCTGGTTTTATTATTTTTTAATTATATTTCAAAACTTATGTTACGATTTTGCGCATTAAGACCTGCAGTAGGGATAAATTAGATATGTGGAGATTTTGTTTGCAGATTTGGAAAAAAGGCTTGTGAAGTTATAATGTCACTTAGTAAAATATTCATCGTATATATTTAGGCATAATTTTTTTAGGTTTTCTAATGAGAAAAAGACAATAATGCAACATGAATTAAATAAGAAAAACAATTTCCTAAATTGTTTTAACCGTTTAGCGTTTTTAGCGTTTGTCTGTGTTAATTTTTATCTGTATGTAAAACTAAACATATACTCTAAAATTCTATTTCTAGGGTTTAGATGAGGTTTAGGTTTATTGAAAATGTTGACAAAAAATAACTGGTACTTTTATGTAAAAAAACTCACAAGGAGAGTTAAAGTTGTGTATATCTTATTCATAGATAGAGCAAAACATTATGAAAGCAGGCAATTAATTTGAGTTTGAGTTATATGACAACAATCAAAGAAATGCTACTGAATTTTAATCAAAAAATAAATAATAAAATAGTTGTATTTTACCAGTTCTATTTTTTGTGTGCGGTAGGACTTTGAACCGAGTCTCCCATAAAACAAATAAAGGTTTTGAACTCTCCAAGTGGCTTCTTTTACCAAGCGAAGAAATATTTTTCCAGGTTGTAATACTGTTAATTTATTCCAAGCATTGGTGTAAGATCCATTAAATATCTCTAATTTTGACACAAGTTGTCTTCTCCTGTTCATATGAACACTCAACTCTCAGTTTAGTAGTTGTCTTGCCTCGCTTCGTCACTAAGGTTCGTTTTTCAATAGTATGAAGAGAAGTTTCCGTTTTGCCATGCCTAGTTCCTAGCCTTTCTTGAACATCAATGATGACTTGTGTGCAATCTTGAATATGTTTGTTGTATCAACAGCAGATTGGCCTACTTCAAGCTTCGATATAATTGATATTTAACTGTAATAATTATAATAGTCCTTACTTGAGAACCAAATTATTTAAGAAAATTGTCCAAACAGTTTGTAGCATATAATGAACATCTTAATAATATGATCGCAATTAGAAATGCTTCAAAAATATATTTAAATTAGTGTAGTATTTATACTCTACCACTTGGACTGTTTGGTCTGCTCTCTCCTCATTTCATCTCATTTATTCACTTTCATATGTTCATTTTATACAAGTTATTTTGGAATAATTTGTTGAAGAATAATCTACTTCAATTGACTTTTTGTCAGAATTGTGCAAGCTATTTACAAACGCTGACTAAGCATACTGCAGCCCTTTTGCTGTGGTTGAGCACATTACCTCTTTTAGGGAAGACCATGATGTCTTGAAAACAGTCATTTTACCGAGTGTATAAATTATATAAATGGCTCTATTTCTTTTGTTGTTAGTGTTTAAGATCTAGAAAAAATTTCTAGGGTATATATTTTACTCAATACTTTCTGCTTTATGAAGGTCATACTTAAAAAAAATTAAACAGGGAAAAATTGGTAATACTTATTTTTCAGAGGCTCCGTTTACTTATAAAAGCCAGCTATTTGAGAACATCCGTGACTAAATGAAATGTCATGGAAACTTAGTTAACAAATCTGTTTATGTTTGATTTATAGTTTATGAGGACTACCTTTACATAGCTAGTTCAAAATACTAATGTAATGTGCTTAAAATGCAAAATCTAAATTTCACCCAAAGTGGAAAGACAAAATTTATCATAAGATACAAATGCTAAAATTTAAGCTCAAGCAATGCAAATCTTATTTGTAGGATGTTTGTCATACAAATAAGAATTGCCGTGCTCTAACACAGATGCTAGAGCAGCAGTCTCCTAAACCAAACTTTGCAAGTTCAAATCCCCTGCAAGGTAGTTCCTTTTACATCAGTATCAGAAAATATTGCAGCTGTCAAGTTTTCCAACAGTGCGTCAGAGGTGCAGCTATTTACAATAATGTGAGCCAACAGCTTTTCGTAACGTTTTGCTATGACCCGTGTTGTACGCAATGTCGTTGGGTATTTGCTGTCATATAATGACTTATATCAGCAAGCTAGCAACTCAATCCCGCTGGCCTAATGGGCATGGGGTTGGACTAGTGAACGACAGGGTCCTAGATTGAATCTTTTTATGTATGGACTCTTTATTCCGAGGTTTTAAGATCTATAGCCGGAACAACATATATACGACATACTTTGAGAATTATATCGATTTAAGTATTCTGGTGAGATACAGTGATCGGTGGTTTTCCTGTCCAGTTGACACCTAAAATCAGTTGGTTGGTCTGATGTAAACAATGTGATGTGTCAAAGATGAATAGGTTATTAAATTTCCTTTACGCAGGCGTTGTCTTCATAGACCATGGTAGTTTATGGTTTCCATACCAAAATAGGCTTTGCTTTTTCCAGAACTGATATCTGACATGTGTCTCAAAGGTTGATGTGTGCTTCTTTTACTCTTTAGCTTTGTGGTGGACTCTGACCTTTTCTCCTCTACTGATCACCATGCTATACACAGACCTGCCAGTGATGACTTAGTTAGCTGACTAATTGTTACTGAGCCTTGCTGACCTTTTTCTGTTCTTTTTGGCAGCCTTACATTGCAATATTGCATATAAAATTGCATTCACACCAGCTGATTTGCCAACATAAGTTTTGGTGTCGATACCTGAACAATTTTATAGAAGTTATTGGTCCATATTTTCCATTCAAACTGAGGCGAGTTTGGACCCATGGGCGACTTTACTATTTTCTTGCAGGATAGGATAACTTAAACTTTCCGCTTGCTCAGCATTCTTAGAGTTTGTAACACAAATTGAGTCTGTAGCCTATTTTAGACTATAATTAGCTACTACAGGGATTATAATTAGCTACTACAGGGATTATAATAAGTTACTACAGGGGTTGACTACCAACTGAATAACTAGCTGCTAATTTCCAGCAATAAACTACATAAACTTGAGAGCACAACAGCTGACCTTTGACATCACAGTTCACTCTGTAGTATATATACTGCACTTGATAGTTTGTATCTTTTGGTTGTAATATAAAATATAAAAACATTTTGAAATACAAAATGCATGTTTTTTAACATTTTAAAATATAAAATACCATATGTATGGTTGTTTAAATACTATATTTATATGTTTAAAATATCAATAGGTAAACTTGATGAAAAAAGTTATGAATAAAAAGTGGTTAAGAAAACCTCAATATTAAATTTAATGTCCAACCATTTCATTTTGAATAAATGACTAACTCATCTCCAAGTTCAGCAAGGGGAGTATTTAAACTATGTAAAATTTAAAAGTTGGACTCACCAAATGCAAATGCTTAGCAATGATTATAGAAGCAAGCGTAAACATTGCTCATTATGTAGTAGCCCATAAGCTTGCAGCTATCGATGAGAGACAAGATAGAGAATCAGCAGCGAGTGAATCAAACTTAGAGGTTCAGACTACTACCATCTGCACGAATCAACCACCTTTCCACATTTAAGAATATTGGTGCACCTAATTATTACACATGACAATCTCTTACAGCTCATGAACATAAGTACATACGTACGTACCGAATCACCTCCTTTCTACCACTAAATCTCACAGTAAGTAGATTTAACATCCTCATGACCATCTTCTGTTAGCATTGTTTGAACCAGCTCAATCAATTTACAGCAATTAACAAAACAATGTAATAAGGGAGACAAATGCATTATTGTTCATACTACAAGGGGATTACTATGAAGTATGATTTTTTGGTACTCGCCTCAAAATCAGAAACAGGCATGAAACAATGGTCACAAACTGGTACATCGGCAGTCCCATGCACCATGAGAGGTTGTCACATGTAATAAGTATGTGTACAATTATTCCAGAATACAACCAATTGGTTGAGTGACACAGATGATAGCAATCTTAGTTGAGGAGTCAAATATCTAGTTTCTAATGTCATGTGAGGAATCCTTTTTCGTAATGCTCTCAGCATGGCTTTGAACAGACAGAGACAACTCTTATTATAGTAAATATTGAACTGTTTACAATACTAAACAGCTCTCATTTCAATCACTTTAAACACTAGAATCTATTTTCATTCCCTTCACAACCTCAGTATATAGATACAACATATTCACTGTCTATATTCTCCATGATCTTAAGTTATCCCTGCACAGTCTTGCCACCAGTGACAGCTGACAAGTCTCAACAGGTACATATATTTTAGTAATAACTGTAGATGGGCAGGCCTCTTCACACGCGGCTTTGGTCTACAAATAAAAAAAAACATTAAATAATTTCTGACAAGGTTTGATTTAACGGGAGTTGTCAGCTCGTGTTTTAGATATAGCAACCAAAGACATTTTCATTAGTGTTAAAAATCAGAGATGAACTTGGACAAAATTTTAGGGGTTTTCATCTAAAAGCAATGGAATCGTTCATTTGAATTGTTGTTGATGTTTTAAGTGATCTGACTGCCAGGATATTTCATGATTAAAATTGACAAAATTTGATCGCGGTTAAAATGTGCATGGCTCATTTTTCATCGTTTATATGGCAGCTGCGAGCTTGTACTGTCTCAGAAGATGCAATCACACTCAATCTAAATTCAATTGATTGTCTCAATCATACAATACTCTGCAAGTTGAAAAAATTCAAACTACATTTGGGCTTGTCTATAATTAGTCGATTGACTTTTGCATGAGTTTCCTAGCAATAAATTCGTTTAAAATATTCTGATTTTATAATTTTTGAACAATTTTACTTAGTTTTCGAGGTCATCTTGAGCTTTGTTAAGTTGGATTTAGGCCAATTGTTAAATCAAAGAGATACCATGTGTAATTAGAGGTTAGTCGCGTGATCCAGAGAATTCTGCTTAAAAGGAGCCATTGTGTTTGATGTAATATTTCTGTGAATTGAAACACCCTATCGTAAAATCACTGCTAATTTACCATCAATTAGGTGTTCATAAAGATAAGTCCATTTTTAGTTTTGATCAAACAGTTTTGATTCTCAAATTAATTCAATTAAAAACAGTTAGCCATGTGACTTTTAAAAATTAACTGTGTGACTTCTGTGATACTCCGTGCAAAATATAGAGAAAAAAGGCACAATACTCTAGTTATATTTATGATACTTATAAGATAGCCGATAACACTAGTGTTCTACACAATCAAAGGTCATCAACAATGTCTTCATCAATCATGTGGCCTCTTTGTCTGCTGTCAGCTCTGAACAGATGACGCTTTGTGTCCATTCTAGCAGCGGTGGAGAATCTCACTGATTCATTACCGCAAGCCATAACATGATGTCTTTTCTGCAAGGCTGGTAGCCCTTTGACGTTCTCCCAGTGCTGGTGAAGGAAGTCTTTGTTACTTTTGATCTCAGCAGTATTTATTTCCAATATCTCTATGTTGGAGTGGGCTTTTGCAACTCTACAGAATGATGCCGCATCATCTACTGTCTCTCTTCTAGTTTTCACCAGTCTCCAGACCTGCCTCTTCAGACTACCACCAACACCATCGACTGCTCATTTGCCATGAGAGGTAGCAAAAATGTTCTACTCAACATGGGTGAGGTCATTGGACTGCTTGATGTGAGTGAGGTTGGAGAGTATGAATCTTTGTTTGAACTGTGGTGCAGTGCCATCAGAGAACAAATAGAGTGAAGAAACTCGTGGACTTTGCTGCTTTACTTTAGAGATCAATGCCTCGAGGAAAGTGAACACAGCGTACTTGTCATGTTGAAGGTAGTCAAAAACCACAGCATAAGATTTCACACTTCTTTCGAACCAAACACAGCAAGTGAAAATGGTGACTTGTTTGTAGGTGAAGTGAGCTGATTGTATTTTATCTTGATAGCTAGTTTGGTAGTTCTCAGAGAAATTCATTGGAATGATGCAGTCATCATCAGCCAAGCTGGATCTTTTCTGGTTAAAGTGCTCGAACTGGTGATCTTTATAGCAGCAGTGGTTGAGATAGGCCTTCCATTGCTGTCGGCGTGCATTCATTGCTTCTCCTGCTGTGCCATTCTGTTGAGTCTTTAAGCTTCTCCCTGCAACTGTTGACCAGCTGTACCATTGAAGTTGTGCCATCTCTGCAAAGCTTGAGGTGTTGTAGACTTTTTCAGGTCCCTTGCAACCAACACATGAAGTGCCTTCAATCATTATACAGATGGGGTTTTTCTACTGCATACACATGAGTCAATCAGTTCTCTTCCAGTGCTTGGCAAGTCGTTTCCTGTTCTTTTAAGAGCCTCAACAAGAAATCAAAAGTTTTCATGGACGGCACAGACACAGACAGTGTGTGGAACCTTGTTGAATGGCAGCACATGAGTGGGTCTAAGAGCTGCAAACTTACTCCGACTGACTACATCGTCGGGGTTGTCAGCTCTGTGAAGCTCGTACATCTCACTGATGTTGTTGTACAGATGGGGTTTCTGGACCAGCTCACCATTGACCTTGATAGAATCTTTTTTTCCTGGCGCCATCCTAGTGATGTCATCATTCTCATAGAAGTCAGTGACCTTTTTGATGATATCATTTCCAAGTACTTCCCGCCCTCTTGAGCAAGAGCCACTTGTGCTTGGCTCATCTGGAGCGTACTGATCAATGAGACATCTGAGTACATGAGCATACTATCTGGGACTTTTTGGTAGAGCTGCTTCTGCTTTCCTGAATGCCATTCCAGCAGACTATGCAGAGCCAAAGGGAGAAGGACCTGAAATGTAAATTAATCAATGATCAAAAATATTTTCCAAATAATGCACCAACCACCATAGAACAGTCAACTCCAGTTTGCAAATCTCCAAACATTATCCCTGTGAGATTTGTTACTAACTTGCTACCACACTCTCCCAGGTTTCTATTTTTGCTGTCACCATCAAAACATACCTGGTGTAAGTTTAACTGTCATAGTTTTACATTTCAGGTCCCTCTGCTTTTGCTTTCGTTCTCTGTTGTTAGCTCTTTGTAGCTCCACTTCTTCCTCAGTCATATCAAAAATTCTCTTCTGTCTAGAAATCTTTGATTGTTCTGCTTTCTTTCTTTTAAAATCTTCATACTTTTCAGGATCCTCCTTTATATGCTCTTTGTGAGCTTTCACTTTTTCAGCATTGGTCATGGGTCGACTGCGTCTCATGATGAACAAAGTTATACTGATTGTTAGCACATGCACTGTGTCTTCATGTAACGACGCAACGTTTTACACAACTCATAAAACCTCTTTTGATCATCAATTGACCAATTTTGAGCTGGTTAGCCAGTCTTCCAGTAGTGTATTAATTTTTCGGTTCAGATCTTGAAAATCTATTACCAGACCTTTTATTTTTATAGACAATGAATTGAATAGAAATCTCATAAGGATCAGTGCTGTTTGCTAACTAGCCACAAACAAGGTTTAATTATGTGATTTAATTGAATTATGAAGGCAACTGAACGCCAACCAAGGGGGTGTCACGCGACTAACCTGTCACAGAGCTAACCATCCCACAGCCATTCTTTTGAACTTAGAAGCCTAAAAATCATTCTGTGGAGCCTTCATGGTAAATGCTAAGATAACTTAAAATAAAAATTCTGAGACTTGAACAGTATGGGTGCTAGCGTAATTTGTCAATGTTTTTGGTTAGCCGTGTGACAGTTAAAAAGCTACTAGTTGTGTAAGTTAACTATAGATAGACGACTTACATATTTTGATTTTTTCTGTTTCCCATAATCTGGAACAGTGTAACACGTAGAATAAAATAATTTGTAGTCAGTTGGCACCTTTAATTTGCTTAATATTAGCAAATAAAATATTACCAAGAAAACAAAATCTCCAGAGCGCTTTAATAACCCCTAACTTCTATTGCTTGGTACAACTAAAGTATACGCAATACAATTATGAGTTATATATTTTCTGAGCCGTCAGAATAATTTGAACAAAACAGACAGAGTCTGTAACAACAGATAACATTTTCAAAATTGGTCCATTTTTTACTGAATTTATGGACAAGCCCATTTCACCTCTTTTTAAACATTTTCAATTAGCCAAAAATAGTTTTGCGATATTTATTGACCAGTCAAGATTTAGGTTAATTTTTTTGTGATAATCGGTTGGGTGAAAACAAAAAATTTTCCGGCAGCGAATTATTGTTAGGATGAAATCTTCAGGGTCTACACTTTAATTTCAATTTACTAAAATATATCTACTAGTAAATTTTACTGTTAATAATTAGTAAGTATCAGTGAAGAGCTGGTAAATTAGAATAAATAATAAACTATTATAAAATGAAACTAGCTGAGGGTATCTCAATGGTGAATATTGTGGGCAAAATCTTTCAATGTTATTAGAGACTGCATGTCACTCTTTACTTCCTGTTTTTTAATAAAAATCTGTAGCTAATACTTCATATTATTTATTGTTACTCCTTGTGTCTAAATACAGTAAGTTGATAATTTAAGTTCTACGAGAGCTCTCAGCCAGCAAAGAGATAAGGACAGAGAGCAAAAGCTTTACAAGATATGCACAAAATAAATCTATAGGCATCGACTATCGAGGAAATAACTTCAGCTATTCATACCCTCATTATTTTTCATTTGGTTGGGATGTGTTTTGGGAACACCATGATGTACTTACAGGTAACTTCAAAAAATTTTTGACTTTATCTTCGCAACATTTGATGGCTTATTATTACATAACTTAGTAAATTATCTAATTATCATATCTTGTGTTGACCCTGTCCGACTGTCAAAATTGGAAAGTCAAGGTGGCCCACTGGTTGAAAAAGTTTACCAACCGTTGCGCTGAAGAATCATATTTTTAAGACAGCGGCCATTCATTCCTGCTGGTAAAGTATATCTACATGAATGTGTATTCCATAATCTTTGCTATAATATGAGCCGGGTTCACTTGTGTGTCTGTATGTCTGAAGTCTTGCTGGCATGTTATAAATAAAGAAATGCTTTCAACAGGATTTGAACTCACACCCTTGAGCATGGCTGCCCAGCGCTCAATTATTTGCACCATTGACTGCCTTAGCAAAACTAGTTATTTATAAAATTAGCCTTAATGATCCCATATGACAACCAGTAGTCACATTGCTAGGATGGTTCACTGTTTTAGTACCGACAGGTTTGATGGTAAAAGTTGGTTAGTAGGACTTGCCTTCTGTCGCTGGTTTTAAATTGATTTGCATAGATGTGCGCATTGTAGAAATCATAAGTCAACCCGTGGACAATTTGTTAAAGTGGAAAATGGTTTTCCAATGCATCAAAACTTTAAATAAATAAAATAAATAAAATATATTAATAAAAATGAGCTCAAATAACTTACTACTTCATTAAATTTTCAAATTATTTTTTAGAACATATTTTTATAACAAAACTCTGAATGCAATAAAAAGAATAATATAACTTGTGAAGACAATTACTAGAAAATAAAAACTAAAGCCCTTTGTTCATAATTTAGAACCTAATAATGACCTATGAAGCTAATTTGTTATAATAAAGTGAATAAAGTCTCAGCTGTTAACTTGCTATGATAACATGAACACATGAAACACCTATATATAATATGAATATCTACTAGTATATGCTAGAGTATCTACATTATCTACTAGAGTATTTACTAGTAGATATTCATATTCAAGGATATCCAGATATGGTAACAGATAATACAGTATTATGATAGAGCACAGATAAAGAGGGTAAATTGAGGCAGGTAATACAGTGTCTGCCTACTAAGCTGAATGTCACAGGTTCGAATCCTGTGCAGTGCAATATTTTATCGTAAACTCTCCCTTGACTTCAGACATACCCTGCACTTATTATAGTTAATATTTCATAATTAACTTTTTTGCTACTAAACTTAATTATTTATTTTTTGATACCGATTTAATCACAACTGTGTTGCAGAATGAGCTCTAACCTTTTTCAGCTATTTTTCACAATTTCCGTGAGCACGTCCGATACGATATTATATGAGTTATCAATATCTATATAGCTCAAGGCATTATTTTTAATGCTAAAAATAATCAATTTCAGTAATAGTAATGTTCAATAGAGACCCCATAAATAACATGGATACAACATAAACATCTCATAGATGTAGAATCAGTGAAACATCTCTAACTGTAATGTGTCTGACACAACTGGGCATCGTTAAGAAGAAATTGTTATAAAAAATTAGGTCTTTACCAAAAGAAACTGAAAGCAGGATGGGTTGTAAACACATTTTGTATTGGCTCAACACATGTAGATAGTAGTTTACATTTGTTTAATTACAGACACAATATGCTAATTAATTAACCAACTACTCACTAATCAGTAACACTTTACACAGAGTCTACTAAAGCCGTACCATGTGACTCTTGGCCATATACAAAAGGTGTAGCGAGCCGCACTACACGGTGGGTGGTCTTCGCAAAGAGTTGATAGTTTTTTGCTTGATAAAGTGAAAGTTAATTTTAACCTGTAGACAATGCATATAGCCTCCTAAACTATCTCATGGAGCTGTAGCTGTTAAGTTTTAATAAAACCGGTTGTTAGAGTTTCCCTTGCAACGACAGTAGATGAGCTCAACACAGCTGCCATTGCCCCAGTTCAGCAGAGCACTACAAGGTCATTTTACCAATGGAAGTTCACAGTAGTGCGCTGGGTTGGAGCAAGCAGCCTCTCAATCTACTTTTATAGTTTTCCTCTTATTGCACCTAGACAGCCAGATTTCCCTACAAAATGTAGCAAAATCAAAAGAATGTGCAAAGAGCTTTCATACAAAATTGTTGAATATATTTAATACTATTTTCTATTTGTTTCATAAGAGCCGTTAATAAATACAGTCTTTTATTTGTATCGTATCTTGTGCTGACCTGCCCCAACTGTCAAATGTTAAAAGTCAAGGTTGCCGCCGGCCTGAAAAGTGGGTTCACCAGTGCCCTAGACTCTCCTATTTTTGAGGCAAAGAGGCATATATCTACATGAATGTGTATTCCATAATCTTTACTATAATAAGAGGCAGGTTTGTTTGTGCGGCTATATGTTTGAAGTCTTGCTGAAATGTTATCGAAAAGAAATGCTTTCAACAGAAATTGAACACGTAACTTTCAGCTTGATTGCCCAGCACACTATTACCTGCACTAATTGACTGCCTTTGCATAACTAGTTATTAATAAAATTAGCCTTGATGAGTTGACATGACAGCCACTTGTCACATTGTTATGATGGTTTACTGGTCTAGTACCAACAGACCTGACGGTAATAGTTGATTTATAATAGAGTTGCCTTCTGTGGCATGTTCTAAATTAATTTGTATAGATGTGCACAAAGTAGACGTAATTTTAAACAGTCAAACCTCAGGCGCTTTGTTAAAGTAGAGACTGCCTTTTCATTAAGTTGAAACTTTAGATAAGAAAAACTTATATATAAAACTAATCACTTAGTACTTGATAACTTTTTTAAAACAACTTGCACAGCACAATAACAAATCTCCGATTGAAAACTAATTTGTAATTTCAAAATGAACAAAAGCCTCAGCTGCTATAATAACTGCTATGATAGAAATACTCTGTAAGTGACTACTTTTATTAGACTAAAGAATGTGTGGTTATTACAAAGTGCAGATTGGAACATGGCGGTAGTTATTTAAAAACATACTGAGAACATGTGAGAACTTACCACATCATATGTCTTCAGTTTGTCAAGTGAAAGGGATAACAACTCGAAAAATTTAATAAGAACTGCTTAAGCATTCTTTGTTCTTGAGATTTTGTGTTGCCTGATAGTCTTCAAACTCGATTCTCAAAGCTGATTATCAACGGATGCCATATGGAGCAAGTTGTACTGTCTGTAAGAACATATATTCTAAACTAAACCAAGTGTCAAATTAACTTAAAGCTCATCAGTTATATCAGTACTGTTTCAGCTTATTCAGGTTCTTCAATATCTTGGCTTCCAAATGAGCCATTGTTTGACATGTTGAAACAGACATTGGTTGGTGTTTATAGGATTTCCCCAGAGCTCTACTGCAGAAATGCTCAATGTTGTAGGTCGTAAATTATTACGTCACAATTTTCATATTCGGTGTTGTATGCTCTTACCACTTATTTATCAACTACCATAATGACGCTAGAGGCAGGTGAAGGTAGGACAACTCATGAAAACCGATGAAGATGAAAAAGGGATCAGTGTCATCAAGTCTCCATGTACAGACTATTTCTTTGGTAATTAGCTCAAATTCCAAGCACCATATATTATGTTTTTTCAATGATATTATGCACTAGCCATATATTTTTATTGTGATGTTGAGGGGCACGACTGAAGCTAATTAATTTCAAGCATTATGTGATCTCGCGAGAATGCGAATTACATATAGTCCTGGAGCCACGCCACTGCAGGTTGACAGTTTATCAATGAGAGTATATTTATTGAAGCATAATCATATTTAGAAAGCAACATGGAAAGCAATACAGAATTTTCAGATAATAATACTACTACAACAGCAACTACTTTCACAAGAGCCCACATCTGAAGTTGACAAAAGGCGGGTAGAAATTCCTGTCGTATACAAAGCAATCCTATTAATAGCTTCATAACTTGAATATTATCCTTAGTTTTGCCATCCTCTCTCCAAAGACAAGAAATAATATAAACTAATGCTAACAAGAGCCCAAACAGCATGCTGAAAGGATGCCTACTTGACAGGTTGCACATGTGATGGTTTGGCAAGGGTGTAGCACACAGTTGTTAAATAGTGTTATTGTTTTCAAGGGTCAAGCTCCAGCACCAACAAAGAAGAAGACGACTACCAAGAATAAGACTGTCACCAACACAGAGGCTTCAAACTAGACAACTGCTGAGCGGGAAAATAATTGATGTTTTACTTTCCGGTTGTATTTTATTTATGTTTTTAAAGTTAGAAGATTAAAAAGCTATGTGATGAATTTATTTATAAGGCAATCAGTATATGCCCAACAGTATCAATCTATTCATTCATGATATTTGCTATAAAGTAACTTATTATCAGTGTTTGGAAATATTAAATGGACATAGTGCTATATGCAAGCTGGAAGCAGATGCTTCTCATTTCTTAAAGTCCAGGATATAGCCAGAACACAAGGTTTCGATAGCCAAAGAACCTCCTCTTAAGCCCTTATGCCACTGGTTCCCCAGTAAGAGCATATTTGCCATCTAGAAATAAAATATAATTAGTAATAAATGTGTTTACAAACTGTTAATAAATCACTGCTATTATATCAAATCAGTGGAATTGAGAGGCAACAATTATAATAACTACGTACCATGATATACCAGGTACTGCTTCCTAGACATTTCTAGAGGTGCCTCCTGTAGTAGTTGTTCCATCCAAGGGTTCATTGTTATGCATCTAAAGTGATAAAACAACAAAACATGTCAATCCCCGCATACAAGAGTCACGGTCCTGCCGGGGTATAGCCAATAGCAACCATTCTGTTTCAATACTAGTGATAACCATTGAATTGGCACTAACCTGTCTCCAGTCAAAATCTTCTCTGATGCTGCAGCATGTTCTTGACAGCATACATTCTGGGCTCCAGTGGGCATCAACGCACAATGTCCACAGCCTCAATCACCTAAGATCAATAAATGATGGTTAGTAATTTTATTGATTAGAGGGTGAACAGCCATGCGTGGGTAACAACCAGGTATGTTGTTAGTGGTCATTTCTGTTTTTGTTTCTTTTTGTTGTAGAAGTCAATTGAATTAAATCAACTGTTGGGGTTGACTCACTGCACTCTGGGATTATTTAGATTAGAGAAGCCTACTGTAAATAGCTTAATTTGCCTATAAGCTAGTATCATACCCGAAGTGATTAATTTCACTGTCCAATACACCTGTATTCTATTTACCACATAATTTATTTGAATATATAATAATAGAATATAAATATTTCAATTATTGTATTCTTTTTTTATATTTAATTACTAATTAGTTATTAATCAAGTTCACTTACTCTTTGTCTCTCTTCAACCACCTCTTGCAACACAAGCAGCTCGGGGTCAATTTCCTCTACATTTCTGTATGGAACAAACAATGCCATCATGTAAAACGATGTGATAATAATTACTACGTTTAAAATGAACAAAAGGATGAAAAAAGCAAACTCTAACAATCACCCAAAATCTATTAACCGAGAACATATGTTTGCATTGGTCGGGAGTTAGCACGATCCCAGGCATTGTTGATCATCTAAAATGCTAGTGTATTAGTAGCGCTCTCTGGGTTTAAGAACACCGATTGTCACAGAAAAGCACAGCCTCAATCGCAACAAAAGGGATTGATGACCTAAAGCTAAATAATAATTGTGACATCACTTTTAAGAACCTGAACCAAGTGTTTTCTTTTTGCAGGACAAACTTTTGACACCCTTCATATTATTCTTTGTGTATTGAATATATATTATTCTTATAGATATTATTATATTTATTATTATATTATATTATTATTATATTATTCAAAAGTCAGGACTCTGATGTATTGAAATACATAATAAAAAAATTATGTAATTTATGTGCTTTAAAAATAGTATGCAGCAGACCTTGTCCACTGTAGACCTGTGCTGTTGTAACATGTAACGTGTGCTGTTGATGATTCAACAGAACACAACATAACAGTGTTTATTTACAACATTTCTAACTGTGCAGTTACTAAGCAAACACAAGGCCGCTGCCGAGAAGCATGCTATCTCGCATAATTGAATATTTATACATACAAATTTCTATCAAATGTTTCATGATTGCACAAGATAAAAACATCAAATGTGGACGATGCAAAATAAATCGCTGTGCAAGCAATTCCATGTTAGACATTTTCCATATTTCAGTTATTCCTATTTGAAAGCTGGCTGCTGAATGAGACATGAGTTGCTGCTATGAGCCTCTGGTGTGAAACTCTTTATCTTGTTTAACAAAGCGCTGATGTTAATCTGCACGGCCATTGTAACACTTATTGCAAGGTACCTCCAAGTGCGCACAATTTCAAATCCGAGTCATCACGATGATAGAAACGGTGATAGTTAAGCTGGGTGAACAGGCTTACCAGGCTAATCCAATTCATCACATTCTAGTCAGGACAGCATGACAAGACTGCTAGTAGTGCTACTAGTCACACTGACAGCAGTGAGAGGATTAAGACAGCCTATATCCTGTTACTCCTGTGAGTGGAACCAGGTCGAAGGCTGCAAAACAAAGGTCAAACAACAGAAATTACTTGATGGATAACTGTGCAGCGTGCTATAAGAGTGTGGAGCCATACAAAGTGAGTTTGGTAGTTAAAACTGGTTTAAATTCGATTCACAATTTTTGAAAAACATCAGTTTTAAATTGAAAGCCTGGTTAAAGTCATAAACTTGGGAGTTATACACACAATAAGTTCAATGATAAGATATCGACACTGTAATTATCAGAGTAAGAGCCTTAGACAAAACGAAAACCGTAATACCTTAATGGCTTAAGAAAATGTGATCCGGAACCAAGCTCATGATAATTTATTCGCATCTCAAATCGATTTTTCTTACATAAAATAACTTAGTAGAAATCAATGTTCCCACCCTCTGAAAACTACCCAAAGAATGATATTTTGGGTACTACAATGAAAAAATGATGGAAAGGATATTATGATGAAAAATTTGATTTCAATGGTTGTAATTCACTACCTATGCTCACAGTAACAAATACCTATCTAGTATTGATGATCTACAATAAAACGTAACATTATGTTATTTATGTACCATACTCTATAGAGTTCAACCTCTGGGCGAGAGGTATTTTCCATTTAAAATACATTTTCAATGGAAAGAGATCTATTTTATGAAGATGAAATATTTCCATTAACAATCATTATCTCTTACCCTAAGGGTACTACAATAGTTAAAACTAACAAAGAGTTATGAGAGGCTTTGGAACACCATTGAATTGCCCCATTCTAATTATAACATATCTGATAAGTTTGCAAGATACACTGTTTCTATTGTGACGAGTATGAGAATTTGGAATTGTGCGCGCTTGCAAGTTATCTCGCGGTGAGCAATTCAGTGGGATGTTTGCATGATGTGGATTAACTCAAGCCCATTGATAAAAAGATACAGAATTTTACATCAGAGGTCATAGCTGCACACTTCTGTATTGTTCTTTTGAAACAGGAATGACTAATTTCTGCATGACGTTTTCTTGAGCACCAATCACCGGCGTCATTTCTATTTTTCGCAGGCCTGAAAAAAATTAAGCTTAACGGAAATCACTTGACTTGTGGACTTTTGCCGGTTTCATCTTGTAGATGACACAAACTTGCACATTAACTGCATCATGGAAACAGTGATAAATACTAGTTAACAGAATGACAACTTTAAACAGGATTGAGGAGGTGCCTGAAGAAAGAGGACCTGTCTATCGCCATCGGATACACAGGCAAAGAAGAATGCTGGATGATTGATGGATCATTGCACCGCTACTGTACATGTCATAAATGTAACGCAGGGACCCAAGCAGTGGCTGACTTTACCCTGCTAACTCTGACCAGCTCAGCTGCACTCTTGTATCTCAGAGTCACAAAAGGGAGTCTGAACCAACGACACCTTTTATATTCAATTTTACATAAACTGATCATGACAGCTGCATTCTAGTTTATACCGAAGAACGACAAAACAAAAAGTATATATTTTACCACAAGTTATAAGTATGACAGAATTTCCAAGATCTCGATCAGATTAATTTTATACAATGCATTTTTTTAAATGTTTCCATTGTTTTATGTCAAATAAGGTATTTCATGGATGAGTAAGCAGTCCCTAAAAGATCGGATATGATGTCTGCTTAGCTTACCGTAAGCAGAGGCTGCGCATGTTTATAAAAGCATTATTGTACAAACAATGTCTCTGTGATCTTGACTGTACATGTCTGAGTCTAGTGTAAAGGGAACCTCAATGACTGGAGACATGCCCATGGTAGAGAGTAATTTAAGGTTTGATGACATTCCTGTCACTGTCAGTGGCTTTTTTAGGAATTGAACCCAAACCTGTGTTTGGAGGCCAGGAGTTTTAAACCATCAGGATGCCTCTGGAACAATACTATAGCAAGGGAGACTATACTATACTAAAACAATACTATAGCTATCGAACAGATTAAATTTACAAAATCAGTATTTAAAATGTTTGATAAGCAGTTCCATTTTCTGCTAGTGGTTTCCGTTTATCTGTTAGAGTAGAAAGCGTCTCTCGACATATAATTAGCTATTTGATAAAACTCTATTGTCATCTTAGTTGGAGAGATAATCTTAGGTGAAACCAATTGAACCGCAACTGTTGTTTGAGAGACGACTGATTTGTGTAACTTGTGTTTACACCTTGCATATCCCTCACTAATTTAAGAACACTCCGGAAGTTTCAGCCTTTATTGAAGTGCACAAAGATACGTGAAAGCCGAGCCAGTTAGGGTCCGTGTATATGCGCATGTGTCGTGATGCAATAACACATTTTAGAAATATTTTATTGTTTTTTTAAAGTACTACAGACAACGCATGCCTTATAACAAAGGCGTAGGGTGTATGCTGCAACGTTAGATTGATGCATATGCCCTTGATAAGAAAAATTGAAATGCCTGTTGCACATCCTAAGATATGGCAGTTGGAAGACAACTCCAAGTTTATGGATATGCTACTCCATTCCCCAATAGAGAGTTTTTGAAACTTTCAACCTTGCATGATAGGCATAGCAACTTGAGTGTAGCCTTATAGAATTGCCATGACAGTTTAGCAGCAGGACTTTGCTGCTGATGACAGGGTCCGACAGTCTAGTAAACTAGTTCCAGTAGTAGGAAATTTTGCAGTCCAAGAGAACATCTAATGAGGTCTACTGTAGAATGGAACCAAAATCCCCCAAATATCGATCTCCTCTGAGGCAGTACTTTCAACCCTATACCTAACGAAGATAAAATCCTCAGGCAAACAGAGGAAAGACAACTTACAGCATCCTTTGAAGATTTCCCACTCGCCTTTATTTCTCTCAGTCTTTTCTCCTGCTTATCATAATCCATTATCTGCTGCTTCCTTTCCTGTTTGAACATCTTTTTGAATGACGCTACACAACATACATCCTAATGATAATACACAACAACATATATCCTAATACTAATGCTACACAACCAAATATATCCCAATAATAATGCTACACAACCACATATATCCTAATAATAATGCTAAAAAACCACATATATCCTAACAATAATGCTGAACAACCACATTTACCCTAATAATAATAACGCTACACAACTACATACATTGTATAGAATATACAATATATTCTAATAATAATGCTAAACGACCACATATATCCTAATAATAATGCTAGACAACCACATATATCCTAATAATAATGCTAAACAACCACATATATTCTAATAATAATGCTAAACAACCAAATATATCCTAATAATAATGCTAAAGAACCACATATATCCTAATAATAGTGCTAAACAACCACATATATCCTAATAATAATGCTACACAACAAAATACAGTCAAACATGGATAACTCGTCACGGATAGCTCGAACACATGGTTAATTCGAACATTTCCTTTGGTGCGTTCCCACGTAATGATAAATTGCTATAGATAACTCGAACTAAACACTGTTAATTCGAACTGTTATTTTGCCCAACGGCTTCCGAAACGGTTGTTATCGCTTTAGAAAATCACTTTATTCAAAGCCATAGAGGTAAACTTCATCCTTTCGTAATTCATAAGCGTCGTTATTACCACCATCGGCAAAATATTTTTGTCAACGACTTTTCTAAAAGTTTGGTGAAATTTGATTTATACTGCGATACGATGAATAGCACGAGCTAGCCGGGTCATGCGCGCAAGGATTATTGCCACGCACATACAACACAAAAATCGCATGTTGTTTTGTATGTGCGTGGCAAAAATCCTTGAGTGCGTGACCCGGCTAGCCCGTGATGAATAGTTTTCCGACGTTGATTCCGTGTTGAATCAACGTCGGAATGTTAAATGTTTAAAACGTCTTAAAAATTGTTGTAATTAAACGTACACGTTGTCTGAGCTACAAAAAACTATTCATCGTTTGACCTAAACACAGAATACGTGTGTACATTCAATAAGTATCTATTAAAAAAGCGTGAGTGATATAGAATGTACCGTAAAACCTCGTAAAACTTCTAATTGAACTGCCTCGGAGTGTTGCTCTTAACGAATCCCAGGTAAAGTAAGGTAATCTGCATAAACTTAAAAAAAAAACGGCAAAATTGATCGCGGGTAAAACCCCAAAAGAAAAAAAATGTCTTTTCTTTTGAGCATTTCAACAACGATCAAGTTTTGCCAATGTCAATCTGAAAAACGTCCTGGCAATAACATCACCTCAAACAACAAACCAATCTCAAGTGATAGAAAAATCTCTATACTTTTTCATGAAAACGTTTTAAACTTTACATTAGAAGCATTTAATTTGAAACAAGCCATTTGTGCTTTTGATTTATATTAAGGTTTGTATATGTACATGTATCTACTAATAAATAAGTAAATATATGGACTTGTGAGAGTGCTCTGATAACTTGAACGCTCTGATAATTCGAACACTTTTGCTCGGTCCCATATATCCTGATAATAATGCTAAGAGAAATATCCTAATAATAATGCTAACCAATCACATATATCCTAATGAAATGGTATACAACCAAATATATACTAATAATAATGCTAAACAACCAAATATATCCCAATAATAATGCTGAGAGAAATATCCTAATATTAATGCTAAACAACCAAATATAACCTAATAATAATGCAACACAACCAAATATATCCTAATAATATGGCTAAACAACCACATATATCCTAATAATAATGCTGAACAACCAAATATATACTAATAATAATGCTGAACAACCAAAATAACACTAAACAACCAAATATATCCTAATAATAATGCTAAACAACCACATATATCCTAATAATAATGCTAAGAGAAATATCCTAATAATAATGCTAACCAACCACATATATCCTAATGAAATGGTATACAACCAAATATATACTAATAATAATGCTAAACAACCAAATATATCCTAATAATAATGCTGAAAGAAATATCCTAATATTAATGCTAAACAACCAAATATATCCTAATAATAACGCTACACAACCAAATATATCCTAATAATAATGCTAAACAACCACATATATCCTAATAATAATGCTGAACAACCAAATATGTGTCGCGGTCACAGAAACCATGGTTAAGGCGCAAATCACGAAGTTGAGTTATCCGACTTTCAAGTTCCACCAACTGAATTTATAATATTGGTAACGCTTTTTTTAACACGTTCATCTGGACCAATCAAGGAGTGATCTTTCTGAATCTGAAGTCAATTTAGCCAATAAAATTCTTCAACCCTCGGAAAAACCCTCTTAAAACCGTCGCTAAGCTAAACAGGAAGTACTGAAAAATGGCGTCCGATAAATATAATCGTTTCTTTTTTGCCGATTTTAAAGATTACTCTGACATTTTGGACACTAATAATCTGTACTTTGGTGTTCCAACTGATGTCAAAAGCAGTAAAAGTAAAAGGAATTACAATGATAATTTCCTAACAATTCTTAAAAGATTATTACATTATTTAATCATAAGAATAATTATTCGATTTTATAGGATTATTATCAGATTTAATTATAAGAATAATTATTCGAATTTTCAAGATCAAAGTACATAGTGACCGATAGTGTGCAATATGTTACTGTTGTTACTTTTTTAAAGATTTTGCTGATGATTTGGCTGTGCCCGTTATCGCTGTACTGCCAAACCGTTTTAAATATTTACAAAATTAAGTAATACATTTTCTTATAAATATACAGCTATTTCTGTGACAACCAGCTAAAATCTGTTTAGATTTTTGAATTCAGCATAATTTTTTGAATAGAAACGCAGAAATCTTGATGAATATCACAACCTCTTGATATTGGTTGCTATGACGTTTCGAAATGTAAACAAAATTGGGCATTGGTTTTCGTTTCTCAAACTTTAACACCAGTTTTCTCGGAACTATGTTTTTGCACTAATGGTAAACACGCATTCAGTTTATTGACCATAAAATCTGCTGTGTTCAAGCTAGAATCAAAATTTTTTTTGCAAAATAACAGAGATAATTTTCTCTTTCTGGTAATGTAGATAACTCCAAATCTTACAATCCCGACTTAAACATGGTTTCTGTGATCATGACCCATATATACTAATAATAATGCTGAACAACCAAAATAACACTAAACAACCAAATATGTCCTAATAATAATGCTACACAACCACACATATCGTATATCGCATATATATATATATATATATATATAATATATATATATAACATATATATATATATATATATATATATATCAAGACACATACATACACATACATCCATGAAGCGAACTACACCAATCTCGCAGCATCAATTAAGCAAATTCCACCAACCATAAGAACTGTTTAACAAAAATTGGCCCTGAGAAACATGAATATAGCTTAAGTTCCTAATATAATGCAGGTACCCACCATAGTTGCCCTTGTAGAAAAACAGATTTTGCATGTCAAGGTCAATAATGTCAGTGGAGACCTTGTCAAGGAAAGACTGGCCCTGGGAGACGATCATGAGGGTCTTTTACCAATTCTGCAGGTAAATGTCTAGCCATATGACAGCATTCAGATTGAGGTGATTGGTCGGTTCATCAAGCAGCAAGAGGGTTGGCTCAAGGAGCAAGGCTCTGAGAAAAGTATAAATTTTATTCTATACAACATCTTGATGCGGATTTCAAAGTATTTTATTTTGAATCCTGCATGTAACAATTGTTGGCGATGCAATCTATGGCAATTATTTTATCTTTTTTCTAAAACAAATCAGTTTTAGTTGCTTAATGACTGTGTTTTACATAATTCTGTGTTTTTCAAAACCATCATCAAAGATTGGGCATTGAAGTGAGTTCTAAATATTATCATGGTGGCAATTCCGCAATAAGCAATCAAAGAAGTTTGGAAATTACGCTGAAATTCTGTCTTGTTTGTCATTCTACGATCAGCAGCTTTAACCCTTTGCGTACCAAAACCGACCTTTGTCGGTTTACGAGCAATGTCTCAGCGTACCAAAACCAACAAACCCGACATTTTTACCGTTTTCGATAGACCTTTTTTAAAACGTTGTATTTATTTTAAAAACAACGCAAAAAATTAAAATTAAAAATTTGAGCAATTTCAGTAAGTTTATTACTACTGTTTTGAGGCTAGAAATAATAAATTTTAATAAAATTTTACGCATGTGCAAAAAGAACACGTTGTAAAGATTTGATCTTTATTTATGGAAAGCTGATCAACATGGACGTTTGTGATTATTTGAGCTCGGCTAAAAAATTTGTTTAGTGGATGATATCGACTGGTTCGAAAGTGAAGAAGAGGATTTCAAGTCAGAAGAATGTTGGGAAGACGATGAAAGTAAAAAAGAAGATTGCCAGAGTGAATTGGATTGCAAAAGTGGGATTGAAACGGCCGGCGTTGAAACAGGGAATAATGACGGATATCAAAGAGGAGCTAATTTAAAACCAAAATAATTACATTTTGATGACAGCATGGCAGGAGATAAGTTCGAATACTTAAACAGGTAAGTATTTTTTATTATTTGAAGCTTTTTATAACATTGGCCATGATAAATGTAATATTTAACGAAACGAATAAATATGGCTTTCAAAAACATCGCGATGCTTCGGAGCCTGTTGATGATAAGTATATGTGACGAGTTATTGGTTTAGTTTTGCATATAGGTATTCTCAAAAAGCATACTCTGTTGTCTTACTGTTCCACAATCCTTCATCATCTACGCGGATTTTTAATAAAATTGAAAGTAGAAAGAAAAATAGAAGCAAGTTTACCTTTTACTGACAATTTTGAAGACCCTGCTGGCAATAAATTGTTCAAGTTGAAAAATGTTTTTGCCATGATATGCGACTGGTTATATTCTGTTTTGCTGCCTGATAAATTTCTATCTATAGATGAAAGCTTGCTGGCATGGAAAGGACGGCTCAACTTCAGACAGTGTATTCCATCTAACAGATATGGATCAAAGTTATTTGCTCTCTGATGCTGTCTCTGGCTATGTGCACAAGTTGTCTGTATACATGGGTGATGAGCAAGTAAAGCTGAAGGTACCGGCAGCAGATTTTCTTGTGGAATATCTCTATGCGAGTCATATTTTGATCCCGACCATGCAAAATAAATTTATTTACAAATTGTATTTTATTTAGTTTCTGCAAATGCTTCCTCGCTTTGTATTGCTAGCTTTTGTACATACGTTCGCTGAAATGTCATTATCTATTGTATTTGTTGTGTATTGATATGTTGTATTTGATGCCCATTGCCCTTATCACCCACCTTATCAAAAGAGTTCAGTTCTCATATTGCTTTGCCATCTAGCAGAATGATTTCTCCATCATTTGCTGTAACTGCTCATAATAAATGTTGCTTCCTGTCTTTTGCTGCTTCACAAAATGTGTGAATACAGGCTCACCACTCAATTCTTGTGCACAACCAGTTAATCCTTGCTGCAGCACACATTGATCTTAGCTGCATCACACCTGAATCGGTGCAATGAGTTTATATGCAAAATTGTTACTCGAATCTATAATTTCAAGAAATGCACATTAATCTGCCAGTAAAAAATCATATATGTGAATATATTCATCTCAAGTTGCAGTCTCGACAAGCTGCTTGAAGGAAAATGTCTCAGCTTTCAGATGCATATTCATTTGCAGTCTTATGCCAATTTGCGCGAGAGTTATAGCAGAGTTTGAGAAGCCATGTCGGGTAACAGTTGCACTGCTTATCGCCATGGCGATATGAGCATTTCGAAGGTCTGCTCCCGCAATGCACAGAAGCACCTAACTCAACTTTTGATGCGCTTGAATAACCCAATATTTTTGCAAACTCTTGTAAACATATGACAACGTGCATATGTTTATCATTAACCAGTTTTGGCAGAGATATTGCTTTTAAAAATATATTTGTAATCGATATTTCATGATAGAGAGGTGACAACTTTGTTAAATCAGAATTTTGACTAAAGTGTGCACAGCCGATTTGCAGGGAATAAATGGTTGTCCGTTGAGAAATTTTTAAGCTTTCAAATGCATATTCATTTATAGCTCCATGCTAATTTGCATGCGAGTTATAGCCAATTTTAGTCGGCCATGTCAAGCCTCGATTGTCGCAGGTCGTTAGGGTCACGCGGTGAAAATTTGGAAAGGCGCTCCTGCATTATAACGGAGCTCATATCTACACTTTCAATGCTCTTTGACGTCCAGTTTTTTTTGCAAATTGTTGTGAAGATATGAATCTATGCAAGAATTATTTAGACAACCTTGTCAATTGCCTTTATCAATTTAAAAAATACAATTAAAAATGACGTACAAAAATAAAAAATTCATTGCTTCAGCAAATTGAGACTTCTGTTGGTAAATATTTGTAAGCTATCTACATAAAAGAAGCATCAGCTTGTAGATAAATTTCTCAGCTTTCCTATGCATGTCAATTTATGTAACTGCCACAATTTTGATGTAAGTTACTGCAGTTTCTATGCGGTCATGTCGAAAGCTCAAATCGCGCCAGTTATTGGCTGGTACGCTAGTGGTTTTTCCATCGTAACCTCGCGGTCGCTAAAGGGTTAACAATCCTCCACCTAATATCCGTTCTCTTAGCAGAAAAAGACATTTTAAACGCAATTTGTCAAACTATTTATCCAATTTTAGTGGCTAACTGTTGCACTTTTTTTCTTTTATTATTGTTGTATGGCACAATTTGAAAAACATTTTTATTTGAAATAAAATGAATGCCGATAAATTAACACACATATACCAATATTACTGTATTGGCCGTAATTTCGATGAGCTGTGACCATCTATTTGTCCAAAGCTACACTTTGAGAATAGAAAAAGATCGCTCTAAAAAGGATTCAAACTCACAGCTTTTAAGTTCATGAATTGTCACTCCTCCACCTTTGCCAATTGATTGCTTTCCACACTATGGAATTATCGTGCAATTAGTTATTACACCTTACAATTTCTCACAGCCTCCCGCATTGCCCAGTTATTAGTAAATATAAAAGTATAATTGTATATAATAGATAAATAGTTATCTTACGATATTATAATAACGAGGTGATAACCTTCCCAAGCACGCACCACTATAGACCAATATTATGACTTCTATAGACCTAGAGGACAGACCTGGAAAGAGAAACTCTCATCCTTCAGCCATCAGAGAAATCTTTGATTGGTCTCCTGCATCTCCTTGGTGAAACCGAGACTGGCTAAGATACGCCTAGCCTTAGGTTCCACTGAATCTACTCCGATAGCTTTCGTTTTCTCTTATACCTAACAAAAAGCCGTCAGATGTAGTTGTGGTCTCTATTTTAAATCACAATATTTTAACACAATCATATAATACCTTGTAGCACACACAAGGAGAAATAGTTGTCAACCTCAATTTTTTTAATGGACTCGAAATAAAACCGAAATATAGAACATTTATTTACATATATATTTATAGATATATACTTATAAATATATTTATATAAATTTAAATATAAAAATACATATATATTTATACATAGATACATTTATATATAGGCCCTACATGTATTTATATACAAAAAATAGTTAAATACCAATATATCTTCATATATAAATATAAGTACATATTTAAAAAAAACTTAAATATTTCTTTATATATATATATTATAGTACTAGGAGAAAAATATGTGCTGAAATAACATCAATAGTTGCTCAGTGATATCAGCTATTATGGTAAAATTGGCACCTCTATTCTGTCAGTCTCTTAGCAACTATGTTCTATCATTTGCGATTTTTTTGAAGAAATTTGACTACCGCAATGTTTCAAGATTAAAATCAAGTAAACTTGATCATGGTTAACATGTCAAGGAGAAAAATACGTGCTGAAATGATGGCACTAGTTGCTCAGTCGACCGTCTCTCTCATTATTAATATCAGCTATTATGTTAAAGTTGCCACAATTCTGTCTCTTAGCAACTATAGATGCCATAATCACACTTTCTTCAATCTGAGTGTTTTAATTGTGATCAATTTATGAAGATTTTAATCTTAAAACATCCTGGGAGTTAGCTCCCCTTCAAAATCATAAACAATCACAAATGATAGAAGATACTGATATTCTCTGATGAGAACTACTAGAATTTAGTGTATGTTTATCTTTAACCGTAATGAAACGAGCCCAAGTTTTAAAGAGAAAGCAACTCCACATTGAACAGGAAATAAAATACACGCTGTCGGGAAGTAGGAGAATCCCAGATAAGCAGCAAAACGCAAAAAACCAATCAGGTTAACAATGATACTTGGTCACAGTAGTTTAGTTATCTTCTATGAAAACAAGAGCTGTCAATCTATGCAATCAGATCTATTAGTAATCAAAGATGTATCTATACATATTTCAAGCCTATGATTTCACACATAGAAATTAAAATGCCTCCAAAATTGCCTATATCATTCATTTTACCAATCTAAGTGTTATGTTCCTGTATGAATAATAACACAAGATGTGGTTTATTCACTCTCATAGTATGTATTGCATTGTTGCCTTCCAGACCTAGTTTATATAAGCCTCAGCTGTGGCTATCTAATAAATAGCTAAACAAAAGCATTACTTGTATTAGAATATTTAGCTATATTAGAATAGATAGTGCAAATTTAGCTTGACTTAAGCTTTATGATGGCAATCTAACACCTCCTCACTAGTCTGGAGATGATATGAACAGACGAAACGTTACGGATAAAATTGTGTTTGCTGTCTCCTTCTAGATGACCTACGTGGATTATGTGGTCCATAATCACTGTGTGGAGGATGTCTAGGATTTGGTCTCTTTGGTTGACGCACTGGTTCTTCGGGAGGTACCGGAATAGGTAGCCTGTCACTATTTTTATCTGATGTTTGAAATATATCTCCAGGGTGTAGGTCTTCTTCTGTGCTAAATCTAGGTTGTAGTTGTTCTACATGTCTCCTCCATGTGGGTCCGCGTGGCCATACTCTAACATTAACACTTCGCTGGCCATAGACTTTAGTCACTAATGCTGGAACCCATCGAGGCTGATTAGATCTTTTAGGGCCACAGTATAACGCATAGCATGGATCTCCAACTTGATAGCTGTGAATCTTGTTTACCGTGTCATTCAGAAGCTGTGTATTTTTAGATTGTTTTCCTTGAGCCGAATGGGCTGGTGATGGAATAATTGTGTCAATTTTGCATCGGATTTGCCTTCCATGTAGCAGTTGGCTTGGTGAATATCCTGTCTCTAAAGGTGTTCTTCTATAATGCATCAAGAATTCTAATAATGCTGCATTAGGTGGTAGAGTAGACTTTTTCAAAGCTTGTTTAAATGATTGCACCATTCTCTCAGCAGCTCCATTTGTTGCAGGATGATAAGGAGCTCCTCATAAATGTGTAATTCCTCTTTCTTTGCACCGCTGTTGAAACTCTTCCGATTTAAAGGTAGTGGCATTGTCTGTAACTAATGTGTGTGGATAGCCAAAGTGTGAAAAATCTTGTTCTAAAAGATCAGTAGTTAATTTTGTCGATGTAGAACTGGTCCTGTGTATGCAAGGATATTTAGTGTAAGCATCTGTGAGAACTAGCCAGTTACTTCCCATAAAGTTGACAGCATGATCTAAGTGTAAACGACTCCATGGTTTCTCTGGTAGCATCCACGGATGTACAGGATACTTTGAAGGTAGTCTCTGATTTTCAGCACACGATATACACAACTTGCTTGTCTCTGCAATGTCAGCATCCATTCTAGGTCAGTATACCGCTGTGCGTGCTAGCTGCTTCATCCTTTGTATCCCAAAATGTCCGAGATGCAATATCTTCAGTACTTCTTTTTGTAAGCTGGTAGGAATTACTACTCTGTTTCCATAGAGTAGACAACCATTACACACCGATAGTGAGTTTTCTAACTTTCTAAATTCTTTGATTTCAGAAGTAGCTGGAGTTGCTTCCTCTCGATGTGGCCATCCTTCTGTTGTATATCTCATGACTGTAGAGATAACAATATCTTTAGAAGATTCCTTGACTATTACTCCTGGATCTGTAGGGTTAAGTTGAGCTCCAATAGTTTTAATAGTGCAAATAATGTCTACGTCAGCATCGTCTTCCTCTCTGTCAAACTCAACATCTGGTCCAACAGGTAGCCGACTAAGAGCATCTGCATTCCCATGTTTGTACGTCTTTCTATATTCAATTTCATATTCATATTGACTGAGTAAGAGAGCCCATCTTGCTAATCGGTTAGCAGCAAGTGCAGGAGTTCCTTTGTTAGGTGCAAACATAGATGTCAATGCTCGATGGTCCGTAATGATGGTGAATTTTCTGCCATAGAGAAATTGGTGAAACTTCTTCAACGCAAATATGATAGCTAGTGCCTCTTTTTGAATCTGACCATATTTTCTTTGGGTCACCGTCAATGTTTTAGAAGCATGCATAATAGGTCTTTCACTATTATCCTCATATCTGTGAAATAAGACAGCTCCAATTCCTTTTTCGGAAGCATCACATGCTATTCCTATAGGCAGCTTTGAGTTGAAATGTGTAAGAACTGTGTCAGCAGTCAGCAGTTGCTTTAGCTGAAGAAAACTGGTTTCTTGTTCTGCATTCCACTTCCACTGCACATTTTTTCTAGTTAGCTGGTGTAATGGTTCTGTAATCGTTGATAGGTTAGGTAGGAATTTGCTGTAGAACTGTACTGATCCCAGGAATGAATGTAAACTGTTTATGTTAGTTGGGGCAGGCATCTGTTTAACAGCATCTGCTTTTAGTCCTTTAGAAATTCCTTTTGCTGAAAGGTTATGACCAAGATATTCTACCGAGGGTTGAGCAAAATGGCATTTTTCTTTACGACATCGTAAACCTTTCTCATTCAGTCTTGCAAGTAGTTGTCGCAAATTCTGTAAATGACTTGTAGCATCAGTACCACCAACCAGTATATCATCTAAATATTCAGCTACCCCTGGTAGATCAGCTTTCAATTGTTCCATTATCTCCTGAAAATATCCAGGTGCTGAACTGATTCCAAACGGAAGTCTCATCTGTAGTAGTACTCCTTTTTGAGTGCTAAGAGCAAGCTTTTTCTGACTGTTTGGTCCCAGGGGGATTTGGTTGTATGCATCCGCTAGATCAATTTTAGTATATCCGTATCCTCCTCCTAACTTGTTCATCAGGCCTTCGGGTAGAGGTATAGGCTGTCGGTGAATCTCTAATTGTGGATTGACTGTTTGTGAGTAGTCTCCACATACTCTGATCGATCTTTGATGACTGTTGGAAAGTTGCGCTTTCCTGACCGGAACTACAGGCGTATCATATTGATTAAACTGTACTGGTTTCCAGATTCCTCTTTGAATTCCAGTTTCGTAGGCTAGATTTAATTCATCTTGAATAGCAAATGGAACAGGTCGAGGTTTGTGAAACACTGGTTTTGCATCTGCCTTGAATTTTATTTCTAGCTCGTAATCCTTTAAACAGCCTAGATCGTTGTTAAATAGATCAGGAAATTCATTGCAGAGTTGCTCGCAAGATTGTTCTAGACTTTTGTCCGCCGTTTCCTGGTCTACTAATTTACAAGTCGTAGTAGTTTGTTGGCTGAGCAGGTTGTCTATTGATATCCCCAATAGTTTGATTGCTCCTCGTCCTATCAGGTTGAGATTTGGAACCCGGCTAACTACAAAGTTCAAAGCAATAGGATTTCCCTTTACGGTTTTAGTATTCAGCTGGCACTGTCCAATTACTTCAATAGGATGTTTTGAAGCAGATTCGTAGTTTGTCGTTGTTGTAGAGAGTACAGGTTTTCCAAGTTTAGACCAGACTTCCTCAGTAATGAAGTTGTCACAGGCTCCTGTATCTAACTCCATCTCGATGATCTGCTCTTCTACCTCAATACTCTTTTGAAGTTGTTCCATATGTATTCTTCGAATAGTTTTAAGCTGTTGTTTTGGTGTAGATTTCTGTGCTATAGGCCTTTTATTAGTAGTTGCTTTTCTTTTTCGGCAGGCAACTCTTAGATGTCCTAACTTCTGGCAAAAATTACATGTAGCAGATCTGTATGGACATTCCTTAGCAGTATGTGTAGTTTTATTACATCTGTAGCAATTGAAAGTTGTCTGTCTTGCTTCTTTGTAGTTTGAAGTTCCTGGTGGTGTCTTAGTTCTATGATCTGGTTGTACCTTGTTAACTTTTTGTTGCTCTCCATATACGGTTTCTTTGGCTATCTTGGCTGCGTCCTCCATTTCTGTCGCAATTTCAATAGCTCTTTTAAAAGATAGCTCAGTTTCTTTTACTTTGAACAGTGCTTTGAGAACTGCTTCATTATTTACTGAGCAGACAAACCGTGTTCTCATAGCTTCATCTAATGGATCATCAATATTAGAAAAGTCACATGTGGTCGCTTCCTGTCTAATTCTATTCGCTAATTCATGAATAGTTTCTCCAGGTTTCCTTTTCATAGTACTCCAGAATTTATAACGCTCGCGTACTAAAAATCGTGTGGGATCATATTGTTCTTTTAAGAAATTATCTATTTCTTCCATGGTAACTTCCTTTATAAGTTTTGGGGTCTCCAGTTGGCTAGCCATGTTGCTGATCTGTTTGTAAAGAACAGGTGACTGATTAATTAAGAACACGTTAGCTTTCCTTTCCTCAGGTATAGAGTGAGCTGCTACAAAAGTGTCATATCGATTCATGTAATCAGTCAATAGTTCGGTAGCTGGATCATACTCTGAAAACTTGGGTAAGGCTGCCGATGGTGCTAGCTTCGCTGCTGTCTCGGTTTGACCTTTCACCAGTAGTTCCATGAGTTTCCTATTTTCTTCCAGATAAGCTTGTTTTTGTTCTTGATGAGCTTTGTGTTGCTCTTGATGAGCTTTTTGTTGCTCCTCCATCTTTTGGTTTTGAGCCGTAATGACTTCGATTAACTTATCCACTTCCGAAGACATACTTGTATATACTGAGAATGCTGTATAGGTTCCGGGTTATATTCTTGTAAGAATATCAGTTGCACTGCTCAAGAATATCCCATCCTCGTCGCCAATAACTTCTGTTATGTTCCTGTATGAATAATAACACAAGATGTGGTTTATTCACTCTCATAGTATGTATTGCATTGTTGCCTTCCAGACCTAGTTTATATAAGCCTCAGCTGTGGCTATCTAATAAATAGCTAAACAAAAGCATTACTTGTATTAGAATATTTAGCTATATTAGAATAGATAGCGCAAATTTAGCTTGACTTAAGCTTTATGATGGCAATCTAACACTAAGGAACAATTGAGAGATATTCTCACCTCCTTAAGACGAGTGCCCGCGTCAGCCTTCCTATTTTCCAAGGCAGTAGACAACTTCTTCTCTAGCTCTAGCAACTCCAGACGCTTCTTGTCAGCATTTAGGACAGCGAGTATAGCGGGTGTATCGTCTGCCTTTACCTCTACCAACAGTATAGGTACAGTGTGAGACAAAATTGTTGCGACGTGCAACCATCAAATAAATTAAGAAACAAAATAAAACAGCTATAAAAGTGTTTAAATGTGAAATAATTAGGAAGTAATAGCTAAATTGAGGCTGTTTTGCTACGATTACGATAAAAATGACTTGGTAATGATACGATTAATACAAACTGAAAAAAAATCCCGAATAATAGAATATGTTGAATTAATAATAATAATTCGTGCATATAAGTGTGTGTGTGTATAAACAATGTTAGTGTACCACCAGAGAGAATGTAGAGGCTATTCCTACTCGAGATAATACCTTTGCTCATTTAGTAATTGAACCTTACAAAAAGTGTAAATCGAAGTTCACGAAACCCATTGTGTTTCATAGAGTTAAAAGTGTCTCAATTAATACCGTATTCATCATTGAAATCGGAACAAGGGGTATAAAGTATATAGTAAAAGCTGTCAATAGTAAAAGCTGTAAATAGTAAAAGCTGTCAATAGTAAAAGCTGTCAATAGTAAAAGCTGTCAATAGTAAAAGCTGTCAATAGTAAAAGCCTTCGTAGACTCGTGGTTAGACGACTGGATTACAAACCTGCGTTTACAATCTTTGTGAGTTCAAATCCCAAACGATGCAAGATTAATCCTAAGATTTCAATAGCCGTAGCTGGACATACTGAAAGACATACAGACTTAAATTGCTCTCTGCAACTGGGAATGTCTCCAGTGATTCCCTTGCCATTGGACTCAGACATGTCCAACCAAGATCACGGAGCTGTAGTTTGTGCAACAATCTTTTTAAATCCAAATACAAAAAATTTATAAAAAGTGACAAAATTACAAGCTTGTGATGAAGCCGAGTTTATTCTTCCGATTTGCTGTTCTGAAAAAAAACAGTTAACAAAAACTCACCTTGTTCACAGAGCAAGATATCAATGTTAGGTGAAATATTCAGTTTACGCTGGGCCATGTGGTTGAGTAGAGTTGTCTTCTCAAGCTCATTGGGCCCAACGAGACCATACCTTCTTTGGTTTGCTATGATGAGAGACGCATTCACAAACAATTTTTTTCCCGAGAGCTTATTGAAAAGTTCTCTACCTGCAACATTCCCTGTCTGTCATAGAATCATGTGAGGAACATGCAGCCATCATATACATCTTTCACTTGACACATCTGACAGACATTGTCAATCTACTACGTCATTGGCGAATCATTTAGCAGACATTAACAACGGTCTGAAAGCACTTTACTACCGTTTGTCAGCTATTGACAACCACCTGGCAGTTAATGTCGCCAAACAATAATCGACAACCACTTGAAATCATCAACAAAATTGTCACATATTCATCACACGTAGTTGAAAATTCATTGAAAGGGTTGTCACTGCATCCCAAGAACTTGTCAACTTCTAAGAATAACACAGAAAATCACAAACAGCCTTTTCTTAATTATAATTGTGATGAAAGAACAGAGTGAACAATTATTCATGTTATAAAAGTAATAAAACTCAATAGTTAGTAAAAATATTAGTATATATTAACTATATTAATATATAATTAATATATTAATTATATATATTATTATATATAAATATTAACTACTTAATATATATATAATACATATTAATATATATTAATAGTAATATTATTAATTATATTAATATTAACCAAAATAAAGTAACTTGTTTGGTTTGAGCACAGATAGGGTTATACTAGAGTCTTACAGTTGCAGAATAAACCACCAGTGATAAAAGAATTAGCATAACTGAACTCTGATTGGCTACTGCCGTGTCACCACCTTTCTACTATTTCAAACTGAGCCCCTGGTAAATGGATGGCTGGCAGATGAGCATACATAGTTAAACGAGATTGAGGAACGATCAGTCTAACCTTACTAACCTTAAATGTTTAATATACATGTAAGAGGTTCCAACATGACGATCACCACTGTGATTAAATGTGACGGAGGAGTGATAGAGTCTAACCTTAATGTCAAAGGCGTTGTCGAGGAGATTTGATGACTTGCTCGACTTATCGGCCTGTGAGAGGGTGAACTGGTCCTCAGCATTCAGAGCATTCAGTTGCTCCTCAAATAGCTTCTGTTTCCTCATTTTCTTAAGCTCTTTTCGGGTGAGCTTAGCTGTTGGCTCCACCTCCTCCTCCTCCTCCTGTAGCAGAAGGAATCAAAGCTACCATATAGCAACCTGAACCGTGCCAAGTAAACCCATTTTATAGTAAAGTCAAACCTCGACAAACTTTCAAACATACGACGGAGAATTTGCGCAAAAATTTGACATGAAACTAAAACTTCTAACTTTGAAGGTTTAAAATCTCTAGAAAAAGTTGTTTTTGAAAATTAAAAATCAAAGGAAAAAACCAATAAAGAGTATGTAAGCTAAGTTAGTTTAAACATTCCCCAATAAAAGTGAGACTATAGGGGTGCGATTTTAGCTTGCTGCTGTCCAATTCATCAACAGCAAGATACTGGTTGATTGTACGACATGATCTAGTCGATCACAGAGCTATTCGTTCCATATCCATTGGATCCATTGGATTTAAATGTCATGATGGAACCATTGTGTGAATAGTAATTCTGCTCATATTCTATTCAGGTAGAAGCTATCATAAATAAGGTTGTATAACTTCTTAAAGGTTGACTTGCAACAAAATTCACATTACAGTTATTTGGTATCAAAAGATTGACCATGTCTTACTCTGTTGTGTTGTAGGTGCAAAATATGTAGAAATGTAATTACAAGCTCTTAAAAGCTCAAAAACGAACAGTTAATCACAGCCATTGTTTGTTCAGAATTATGAGTTTTTTCGTAACTTGTCACAACAGACTAGAATTTCCATTGTAACTTTAATCTGAAATCAGCTTTATTTGAAATTAGTTTTTTTTGTTATACAGCTGTTTTAAATATGCCAACTTTCAGTCAATCTCAAAATTATGTACAAGTTATGAGTTGACTGAAATGTTGGTTAATGGGAAACTTGAGTACCTGACATTCAGATTATCAGGCTGACACTCTAACTGAGATAATCAACTGTCTACTAAATATTTTAATACTTGTACCAATAAGGGAAAAAATATTGCTTCATGATAGTAATAGTCAACAAATGGATGGAAGATGGTTAGTGATATTATTAAAGCTGGGCGGTTTGTCGGTATTACCGTTTTTTTTTTGCGATACTTGCTTTTAAAACCGAGCGGTTAAAACGTCACAATAAAACCGTGCGGTTCGATTGTTCACGCACCGAGGATACCGAATACTTTTGTGAAATTTCATGGTGTGTCGGTACGCACCCAGGTAGACCGAGCAAACGTTGTCAGATGGTAAAAGTTGCGCCAAAATAGAGCAGATTGATTGGTGGATGGAGATGATGTTTCATCGCAGGGGGGCTATCATTTGCGGAAAGAAGAGGCGTCACCGCGCTAGAATGGACAGCGAGAGTATCGTAGAAGGTAAATGCTTTCATTGTTTATTATTGTACTCGATGTTAGGCCATGAGTGGTCACACTTTAGATTTGTGTCTGGACTGGGTACATTAGTATGGCTGGGAGGCATTTGATTTTTTATTCTAATGTCTCAATCTACCGTATACAGGTGTGGGGATCATCATTTTTCAATTTTTTATTTTGGATTCAATATGCAAATCGGGTGGACAGCCTTGAATATTGACTTGCCAGTTATTGCAGTTTGCTGCAATGCTACAATGCCCAATGCTACTTTACTACTACCGCCAGTACCACTACTAGTATTACAACCACTACTACTAGTACCACTAGCTAAGCCTATCATCACTGCGTACATGTACATGATTGAACTCGAATGCATAGATAACTACATAACATAGAGGCTGCTTTCAGTGTCAAAGAGAGAAGTAGTTGAAGTGGACAGTGACGAGGAAAGTGTTGATGAGATTGGTACTGGAAGTCAAACTCCAAGTACATCTTTATCACATACTACAGCAGGTATGTACATAATAAACTGTTTATTTATTTTTTTTTATCGCCAGGAATGGAACCAGCGATAGCCCCCCTCCCCTCCAACTGTTGCCCATGAGTTTTGCATAAGAAGTTAACGCAACTAGGATAAGATTTCGTGACTGTTGATCACTGGGCTATCTTTTGATCACAGTGACTAGCTGTTAATTTTCATGTTTGTTATGACTGTCAATGATAATTTCCAAACCATACACTTTGTCAGTTGCATTATCTTTTTAATTGAAATAATTAATTCCTTATCACTAGGAGTTTTGTTTCTAGCTTGCACTTAACTAACCGCCCGCCCAAACTTAAATTGCTTAAATAAAATCTATCATCTTAACAATGTGCATTATTCATTTGATGCGCTTAAGAACAAAATTTTATGATATAGACATTGTTCAAAGCTTTTAGAATGACAATTACTGATATAGACATTGTTGCTTGCAAAATTTTATTCTTCGCTGTTCACTCTTCTCACGTTTGCGGACTGCTCTATATTTTATGTTTCTGTTTAGTTTGTAGTTCGTACTCTAATTGATTTTTGTTATCATTAATAGGTGGAGACACCGAGGATGCTGATTTGGGCTTTCTATCACCGACATCATCATTGAAATCTATCGAAGATGCTGATTTGGAAGTGTTAACACCGACATCATCAAAATCCGATGTTTGGCAATGTTTCGATACGTCGAGTGTGATAGAAAAACAGGATACAGGACTGAATGTAACCATAAAGACTGCGAAATGTAAATTTTGTGTAGCGAGTTTTCAAATTAAACGTGGTAACACAAGCAATCTATGGTCACATATCCAAAGAAAACATGCAAAGAAATATAGAGAAACAGCTTCGATGAAGTTACAGCAATCACGCAGTAAAACTCTGCCCACACCAAACCTAAAATCTTTGGCTTTCCAACCATCGATAAAACAATCGCTGCTGCAGAATGTACCCTACCAAAAGGACAGTCGTGAGGACAAAATTAGAACAAAAGCCATACTTGATTACATTACATCTAGTGGTAGGCCACTATCTATGATCGAGCAGCCAAAATTCATAGCAATGTTGAAGGTGTTTGACCCTCGTTATTGTCCGCCGTCTAGGCGCACCGCTTGTGAGCAGCACATTCCCAACTTGTTTTTGAAAATGAGAAGTGAAATACAGGATTTGTTGAATGAAAACAAAAGTTCAATGATTCCAATGTTTAGTTTTACTACTGATTTATGGTCATCGGCCACGTTAGATCCGTACATATCCTTAACCATACATTTTCTCACAGTTGATATGAAACTGGAAAGTCGTGTGTTGGAGACCAAATATTTGCCAGATGCACACACCGGTGTCAATTTGGCAGCGGTTATAGCGGAGTTGCTTGAAGATTGGAACTTGACGAAAAACCACATGCAGTGTATCACAACGGACAGCGCTAGCAACATGATACGTATGGGTGAAGTAGGTAACATGCGTCGACTCCCATGCTTTGGCCATCTTCTGCACAATGCTGTCAAGAAAGCGATGGAAAAACCTGAAATCCTCAATACTACGAAAAAACTGAAACATGTGGTTGCTTTCTTTCACCAAAGTCATCGGAGAAAGAAAAACCTTGAGCAAGAGCAACAGAAAAGCGGAAAGAAGATGATGATGTTACATGGACCATGTCCTACCAGGTGGAACAGTATATACGTAATGTACCGAGCTGTTCACAACAATCTCGTCGAGTTAAAACGTGTCGTTGTTCAAGAAGATTCAACACTGGTCACCACCGTTGACGAAGACAAGTTAATTGCGCTAGTGGTAGAAGCATTTGGTGCAATTAATGATATGACAGACCAGCTAAGCGGTGATAAGATGGTAACGGTGAGCTCAGTGCTGCCCATGGTTCGCCTTATCAAGTCCTTACAGTATAGCAATATGACAAACATCGAAGGACGGGAATACAGAAATACAGTGTGGGACTACTTCAAAGACAAGTAGGCAGGCATTAGGCTAAATAGTTATTTCCTGGCGTGTGCTTATGTTTCCTTTCCTTATCCCTACCGCCGAGTTATCCCTATACTGAGCTATTACTACCTCTGAGCTATCCCTCTTCTATCGCTGAGGATTTGGAGCATTAAATTATTATCATATAGCATTTGTTTTGTCATCTGTTTTTTGCTGTTTTTTAACCTTTAGCTGCTCTTTTCAAGTCACTTCGCTCTAGAAAAGGCAGTTGAAAGTTACTACTCAAGTGAGAATTGAGTGACAAAAATTCACTGAATGCCGTCTTCGCCTTGCTATTAAGTGATGAAAAGGCTTCAGAATTATTAGCAAATTTTTAAGGACTCTCAGTCTCATTTCAGTCACGTGTCACTCTCAACAGCTAAATATTTGAACTTGGCTATTAATTTTAAAAACATTTAATTCATTCAGTAGTTGGAGAAAATATATCCTCTATTTGATATTTTCTTCAAACATTGATTTTGCTTGCCTATCGCATCGTATTATCATGGCCTAACCGAGTGCGAAGACATTTGACAAAGTATGAACAAAATCACTTGTTGGCCTTATTCTTGCAATCTTTCTACCAATAACCAATTACTAGTAATGCTTACAGGCTGGTGAATAACGTAAATGGAGCATATATGGAAATTCTGTCAAAGGCCACAGCGCTTGATCCCCGATTCGTATTACAACTGGAGACATTAGGCTCATCATTAGGTGTGGAGACCAATTACACGGAAAGTCTGCTGGCACAATTGTCCTCAATTATAGAGAAAAAGGGTAAGCTTTTATGTGCTCTCGAAAATGGGGATTGATATTGCTATATAGCTATGTATCATTTTTCATTTCCATTCACTTCTATAGTTTTGTCAGCGACTCGCTGGTAAAATTTCAACTTGAGAAGTCATTTACGGAATTTAAATTTACAGATCATTGTCAGTTTTGTCACACGCTATTTTCGACGACTCTCTCTTATGTCTTATGATCGCAATTAACCAATTTACAATACACGAGATGAGATACTTATAGTTTTAAGTGTTTCAAACTGCAGTATTGCTAACAACTTCTTACTGGTAGTTACTAATGAGTCTGTTGATCGCTAGCCCTCGATCTATTTAGTATAATACAATTAGTCGACATTTTTTCTGCAGCAGCTACTACAGCACCTGGGGATGACAATGCAATACCTGCGAAAAAGTCAAGACTCGGTTCTCTGATGGCATCCTTGGAGCCCAGCGATTCTGCAACTAACCAATGTACACCGGAGCAATTGGCATTGAAGCAGTGGGAAACTTATAAGACCTTGGCACAAAAACACGCTTTGTCTTTTGATGATGACCCCTGCGCGTGGTGGGCACGTTATGGTGAAATGTTGCCTGAGCTACATCTTATGGCGAGGTCCTATTTGGCAGAGCAGGCGACAAGTTGCAGCTCGGAGCGCCTCTTCTCAAAAGCGGGCTTTATAGTGAACAAACATAGGACATCGCTGAAAACAGATAATGTTTCGATGCTCACTTTTCTAGCTACCAATAGTCATGAGTAATAGGCATAAGTAATTCCCATGTACCACCGACCATCATATATACAGGCCAGATGTTGTCCAGGTTAAGGTGTTAAGGTATTGCTGGTATTGCTCTGCTAACCTCCACGGATATATTGCTTACATATATAAATAAAATAAATTGTCATTCATTGCTGAAGAGCTGGGTTTATTCTCAACAAACATGGCACATGATTTTATGTGTGTCTGATTCTGTATTCTATGCTCACTTTCTATACGCTCGTCGAAAATAAAGGATACACAATATTCAAGTTTAGAGTTGGGTGGAATGAACCAACAGGTGGATTGTGCAATCCAAATGCTATCCCTCGCGCAAGGGTTTTATTAGCACACGGGGTGACGGGACCCTGTACGCCAGTCAAGTAGAGCTGGAGTTGCCTTCCCCGACTAATCTGGCGATTGCTGCGTAGCAATGGTAGGTGGAGCACAACTCTGAAAATTTCATGCAGTAATTCTGTATTTGGTGCGTAAACCGAACCGTATGTTTTTGGGAGTTGTTCTCTCAATGTCGGTATGCGGTACGGTATCGGTTTGAACAGGTGCAGTCTCGGTATACTGTTGTTGCCCAAAACCGCCCAGCCTTAGATATTATAGATAATTGAGAGGATTTAATTAGCAAATTGATCTAAATTGAAGAGAATGAGCTGCCCATTTTATTTTTATTATATTAGCATATCTGTTGGATAGAGCACCTATAGCGTATGGCATAATACAAAACAATCTACTGTTGTTATAGTCTTCATAATGTTATTTTATTACATTGTTCTAGGAATGTTGAGTTATATACTGTCTCTGACTTTTAGAAAAGTGTATAAAATGTCCCCTGAAATGCTCCCAGATTTTGATGATGCGCAGTTATGTGACACTTGTTTCAAGAAGGGTCAAAACAAGTGTCAGGCTGTGTCATATTGCACAGATTGCTCCAGAAAGTTTTGCACCAAGCACCTTGAGGTATGTAACATATACATATGTAGTATATTAGGATCTTTGTCATTACAATTCATACCTTAAGATTTCAGCTGGTAACACGAAGGTCACTTTACAGAGCAGCATACTTACTGTTGTTAGCTCTGTTATACCTTAGATATCAATATAATAGGCCAGTTGTTTACTTGTATTAACAGGCTGCAATATCTCTATCTGTAAATATTTACTCTAGCCACCAGCTCATATACAGCATTAGATTATTAGGGGGTTACCTGCTTGACACTTATTATTTAGTGAGATAAACTTTGCACTTAGGCTATGCAGTTTCAACTAAGTCATATAGTTGATCACTAGAGGCTCACTATGAAAGAGCATTTTCTACTTTGTGGTTATTTTACAAATCAAAGTTACTTCCAATGATTATCCTGATAGTAGAGCAGGAGATTCACTAGTTAGCGCTTGTTCTACCATTACATTTAAACATGATTGTAATAGGCAGTTGGTATACTAGATGTGATAACATTTTATTTATTATTATGTGTAACTTCAGCTGCAATACAAATTATGCACGATAGTCTTTTGTATGTTTTTGTTTTTTATATTTATATTTTATTTTTTGTATTTTTCTTCCCATTATTCATTGATAAAAAAGTGGATATTATACATGTAGCTATCAAAGCTATGAATAGTGAATATACTTTATTATAGTTTAGAAATAGATATCACATTGTCATTGTCTTATCTGAGTCGCAACTGTTTCGCTACTTTGCCCAGAGAATCCAAAATTATTCTTAAATATCATCAGATGTTAATTTATATTAATAAAGGCCTGTCACCAATATATTGAATATTTTTATTTGCCTGACAATTTACAATGATAGGGATTCTATGGCAACAACATATTACTTTATTACAGCAACTTGATTGGTTAGTCGATGACCATCACACCAGTGTCTATAGCCTGGTATTATGTTGTAACATATTTGGCTATATTTCAGCAACATGATGATATACTTGAAGACCATCATACAATTCCTATGGCTCAGTATTTATCAAAGGAGAGCCCTCATCTGCCAGATATCTGCACAAAGCATGATAATCAGCCGCTAGTGGTGGGATGCAAGGTCTGCCATACCATCAGCTGTATGAAATGTGTAACAGATTCAACCAGATGTGATAATGGTAAGCTTATTGAGTTAACACTGTAACCCATCAGTTAACTCATCAGCATGAGGGGTGTTGCTGCTGCTGCTGCTATTAGCGAACACTAGTATTATTCTGACGTAATAAGCACAACCGACTGCCAAATTTGAATTTTGAGACAAATTTTGTTAATAGCATATGGCGAAAAATATGTGTATGGAAAGAGCAAAAAATCGTTGTGTTCCGCATCGCTGGGCAAAAAAATCAAAGACCAATGTCATCGTAACCCCAGGGCGCTCTGTAGTATGCAACTTTGTATGAGGTTTTTGCTGTATCTGATGCTAGTGGAGAACACCAATCTATTAGCATATGTAAAGAGTGCTTCATATTGACATCTGATGTCTTGTCATGATTGGCAGGCTGATCTTTAGTTAGTATATTTTGTAAAGAAACACAAATTGCTCTGAATACAAAAAGTTCAACTTGTAATTAAAACTCGGCTGTTTTAAACTTATTATTCTCACAAAACGTTTGTAATTAATAAAATTAATAGAAACGGTTGTTAAAATATTCATTTTATAATGCAACTGCCTTGATGAGATTTGACTACAATAAAGGTCAAAGAAAAATATCGCACACTCGTCTGACAAATTAATCGAATTTTGCAGTTACTTCCATTTTCCCTACAGTCTGTTCCTTCTTTTCTCCTTATTTAAGTGGTTTAATGGACCCACTTTTCCCAGTTATTACAATGTTAGAGAGCTTTGATGAATATAAAATAATATAATATAAGGTCATATAAAATTTATTATACAGAAAGAGGTGAAACATTAAGCTATCTGTACTGCTTCAAGTTTTTGGATTAGCACAGGAAAACACATTATATATATATACATTCTTTAGCTGAACTTGTTTCAACACAAATATAGCCAACAAGACCAGATCAACGTTTGATATAGATGATGCTATGCAAATCACTGCTGTTTGTTTAACATCATGAGGTTTGTATCAAATTCACACTTCCAGTTTGATTTGTTTCTTACTAACAGTTAAGATAATATTACACAGGTGTACCGCATGACTTCCAGTTGTTGGAAGATCTGGCTGCTTCCCTCCTGAGTACTATGATAACAGCGGAGAGCGCAAAAAAGGATGAGGAATACGAAAAACTTTTCAAGGACGTTTCCAAAGTTCAGTCGGACTATGATGCTAAAACAGAAAACATTCTTCAGCTTATTTGTGAGACAAGAGAGAGTCAGGTTTGTAAATATTATTCTTGTTACAAGGTTTCATGCTGGTAAAATCAGTACGTAAAATCTATCAGTTACTCTATTAAAGATGTAGTTGCGTCAAAAATGAAATTAGGACCCATAAAAGGCTAAAACATCAGCTACAATTTGATGCCATTTTTGTCTTTGTAGACACACCCTGTCCAGAGATATATGCGTTTGAATGAGGCCCTCTTTTGAAAAGCTCACGTTCCAGCGGGTGCCAATTTCGTGACGTCACTAGCTTGTTTTCTGAAACGAAACCACGAGCGATAAATATGAGGTCGCTTCGTTAGCCAATCACGATCGCGAAATTTTTATATAGACCGTAATAAATGTTATCACTCGTAAAACGCGTTGTCTGTGATCTCGAAGATTCTCATTGCTAGAGAATTCATGCTCATCGTTACTGATTCAACGCGTTTCAACAATTACTAAGTTATACATAGTTTTAAAATGGCTTCAAGTTCGAGCGACCGCTACTCAGAGTTATCTGAGCAACGTTTAGTAAAAGATTAGAGTAGACAGCCTATGGCCAAAGCTGACAGGCGTCAGCAGCGTTTTGCTGCAGAAGAAGACAGAATGGAGGTAAATTAACTTAGAGTCTTCTATACTTTAGTAAATGTAATATTTTTCATAGTCATAAATACATATACTAATTAATAAAATGATAATTCTTTGCTATCTCCAATCATCGTTTCATAGCTTATCTGCCGTTTTACCTAGCTATAATATTTTTTTCGAATTTTCTTTGGTAAATTAGAGTCATGATTACAAATTATTTTCACACGTAGGAAGTGGGTAAAATCGATTGATCATTGCAAATCTTTAATTTCCAGAACCAAAGCTTCGAATCGTTGGCTTGGCGTACTTGTGCCTTTATTAAATGTTTATTCGTTTTTAAAATTACACTCGCAATCTATTTAACTCCCAATTTGGAAGCTGTCAATAGATACGCTTTAGAATGATATATCTATGAATGACATATTTATTGCATCTACTTTGTTTACATTTACTTGTTTTACTGATTACAGAATGTTTATGTCGTCCCACCAGCCGAAGAAGCTTTGTCAGTGTGGAAACTGCTATAAAGGAGAAAGCAAGACTTGAATGCGTGCTGGATGATGTTTTGTTTGAGTTTGTTGCAGTAGATGAATTTGTCTTATTGTATCAGCTAATACTATGTGAGTGGCCACGACTTGATGAATATTTTTAATAAAAGCTTTATGCCGAGATGAAAATATTTTGCTTGTAAAAATTATATAATAAAATAATATTGTTGAAGATAATGCAAAACATGATTTGCAGAATATTGTAGTGAATCGGATATGGTATATGGGTGTCCGCAGAACTGGAGAATGTGAGTTCAAATCCAGTTTGCAGCAGACTTCTCATCCTTAAAACTCTATCCCTGTCTATATTCTTTTCAAAGAGGTGGCTTGCTAGTAGTAAGAAACTAGTACGTAGGCAATAGGTAATAGGCGACATAATGTGGGCAGGGCTTATGGGAGGCTGTATATCGTTTATATGGGTAGCTGCAGAACTGTGCTGATACAAAGACCGCGTTCTGCATAAAGTGACTAGACAGAATTACCGTAGACCGGTAGAATTGGTAGTCGGTACCCAAATGTTTACACAAGATTTGGAGAAAGTGAGTAGAACAAACTTTCAATTTTCGTTATTTGAGGCCTTTTAAACATTCATAATAATGCATCTGTAGCAAGATTTAAAATTTTATTCTAGCCAACACGAGCAAATACAAAATAAGATATATGCCAATAGAGCCGCGTAAGACTAGACTTTTATCGCAAATAGCCGATGTGAATACGAGAGATAGAGAGAGGTTGCCAAACGCGTGACATCATTTTTGGCGAGGCTGGGCACGTTTTTGTGGCCTGAGCGTTTTTACAGTGATCAGATTTTTTCGGTTTTAATCTTCAAATATCTTGGCAATGCGATCGCGTAACACAACAAACAACATATCAACTGATAGAGAAAAAAAATGCTTTCTTTTAAGGTCAACTTAAATTTTGACGCAACTACATCTTTAAGGTAACTAATATGAACTCTATTGTCTGCATATTTTAGAGGTTTGTTAATAACTATGTTGAGAAGCTGCGAAAACAGCATATAGTAGGAGTAATTTTTCTGGTATTCACTGAAACAACCTGGTGTTTTATGAAACCATCGGTGGAATGAGTTGTTGCAGCAAGATCAGACACACTGAGTAGTGGTTGCTGTGATACTGAAGGATCTGTGTTAGAATGAGGAGGAGGCTACAACTCCACATTATTAGCTTTTCTATTATTCTCATTTACTATTTCCTGTTACAGCTGAATGAGGTTAAACTTAAATATGACACACTTGAGAGACAGGTGCTGGAAAACCGACAGAAATCACAGACTAAAATTGCGGACTTCATAGAAGATATCCTGCTCAAGCAGTGGAATAGCCTGAGAACCCAACAAGAGTTGCTTGAAACTGGGACCAAGAGTCATTCCCCAGTAAGTTATTGATCGGTGTTCTTATTCAGGACTTTGGTACTGTTCCTGATTTTTATGTACTTGCTGTGTGTGAGTGTTTGTGAATATGTTGATATACATTTATGTACCAGTGCTTGTGTGGTAAAGTACTTGAGGTCTATGAAGTTGTTGTATTATATGGATAGCTGTGTTTGTACATTATTTATATTTATTTCTGCTCTTGTCCGTTTCATGCGGTGGATCCATGTCTATGTGTCAGCATATCTGTTGCATATGCTCAATTGATCTACTCAGTCAAATTGATCCAATTCATAAGACTACTACACTGATGTCTCATAACCTACTTCCCTCATACTATCAATTGCCAGCTCCATCCATTCCTTCAATGTATCTGAGTCTATGAACTTGCTATTACTAATGTACCATACATTGTGAGTTGTCTAATAGTTCTCCTTAATTGTATGTTTCCATTGCTTAGTCTATACTCTCAGCCTTTCCATCCCTGCTTTACCTACCATCAGTCCAGTTTCCAGGCACCACTTGTCAGGGCTTATATTCAGTAATGGCAGTTCTCCTATAGATACACTGATTGTAAGTATATCAACTTACAGATAACATATCTTTGTCTTCTATCGATATGCTATCAGGGTAACTCTATGTTTAGGCGGCAATTGTGAGAGGATTCAAGGAGTTGAAGGCCCAGCTTGACAAAATCACCCAAGAGCATTTGCCAAAGCTCCAACTCACAGACCAGCTACAGTTAAAGCAGATAGGTATGAATAACTGAAGATAGATGTATACATTTCCTATCATCATTGAGGGGTGACCATACTGTGTTGCATGTACTGTACAACATGTTTGTTTTGTACATTTTTAGTATTTTAAATATAATGTATGTTTGGTTAATTCTTGTAGAACTGTATTTAAAATCTAAAATTGTTGGCTATAACAAAAAGAACTTTTTATCTCACACATAAAAAGACATGTTGGTTCACTGAAAATCGTGAAAGCCTTAATTTTGACACATGTGTCCTGGAGGGTTTGTTGGCGAATATAAAAAGGACATAAGTAATTACAGGTAATCAATAAGCTCTAGTCACATCTGTGATCTTGGAGTTATCTCCTGCTTGTCACTTCCTACTGTATTTAAATAAAGAGAGGATTACTCTATTGATGACTCATGAATGAATCTAATAAACTATTATTAACAAATTCCCAGTTTTTGACTAAGTATAAAGATGTAAAAACTATAAAACTACAATTTTTATTGTCTTTATAACGATTAAGACTGTTACTGAGCAGAACTGTTAGGTTCATAGCCTCAGAGTTACTGTATATGATGGCCCACCCCTTTATTTTTGATGTTTGAAATTTTTTCAGCCTTCTATCATTTTAGATTTCTGATATATTGATAGCTGAGATATTTTTTATAAAAACAGCTAGAAAATTTCTTGTAGTTGTCAGAATGGCTTAATAGCCTCAGGTTCAATGTTAAAAATATATCTTATATCAATGATATATATAAGTATCATAGCCTCATTGTCATTCATGTGCAGCCTCAGGTTATTTTATACTTTGTGCTGCCAAACCAGCTCTTACAGGATGAGCTGCCATCACTGTATATCAACATATTCACATAATAATTACCTTTGTTACATGGAATACTAGAGAACCTTTAATCATACTAATAGTTAATAGTCTGGTGTTTAGGTGAGAAATAGCTAGGTAAATAGAGCCAGGTTGGCATACCTCCAAGTAATTCATATAACAATGGTTAATATAGGATGCTGCTGATAACAGTTGATATTAGTATTATATAACTAATTATTAGTTTATAGTTGTACAGTATGGCAGCGCTGTCACGCAGGCTGACTGTTGAGTTATTTTTAATTTGGTGATGTATCCTCTCCTTCTTCTACTTGTCACGCAAGGAAGAGGAAAATTCATGAACATAATTTTATAGTTACATACAAAGCAGTGTGAAGATGGTGATACAACCGGAATCCTGACTACTAAGAGCTAATATCTTTCTCTCAAGTACAATATATCTGTGTATAATATTTAATAACTGTTGCTAGTCACATGTACACTCTATATACTACAGGTGAGAGGAGAGATATCGAATTAGAAGTTACCTCCTCTCATGATATCATCATTGAAGAACAAAAGGCTCCACCAGTTCAACTCCCCAAGTCCCTCTCCAAACTGTCCTCCATACAACTACCATCCCATCCCTACTCCATCTGCCACTATAAGGGTAATACTTATATTGGACTATATGATAAGACAGTCAGCAGAGTAGATATTGATAATAAGATCACCAACAAGTTCATCTCTACCTCCGGTCCAGTAAATTCTGTCACTTGCTACAAGGAAAGTATTTACACCTTATCCCTTACCAATCCTCATACAGTTGGTGTCTACAGCATGTCAGGGAAGTTCATCACCAGCTGGAAGCATCCTTTTCATGACTACTTTTCTGACATGGTGATAATTGAAGACAAGGTTCTTATCGCAGACCCATCCAACACTAGAATCACTACCTACTCCTTAGATGGTCAAGTTCTACATCATACTCCCTGTCCTCTTCTCGTTGATAGTGGTAGTGTCAGAATGTGTGCCCCTGATAACAACTCTCTCATAATATCTTCCTTCAACCATTCCAAAGTGTTTAAAATAGACACGGCCACCCAGGAAGTGATCTGGACCCTCAGCGAAGTGAAGAAGCCTCGAGGGTTGGTTAGCTATGGAGAGTATAATCTACTGGCTGCATCCAATAACAAGAGCATCTACATCATTAATTCCACTACAGGTTAGTTATTAGTATGATGCAGGGTTGTTATAATATATATTGTTATAATATAGGGATATATTTTAATTAAATTATACTTATGGTTACACAGAAGCTAGCCATATATCCATAGCATATTGAATATTTCATGATAGATTTGGCTCTTGCTTATGGTACTTATGGTAGACTGAGCTTCTGTTATAGCTACTAATAGGCAATAATACTTTATGATAGACTGAGCTCTTATTTTTCCACACAAAAAAACACGTTAAAAGAGCTTTTAAAATGTTTTTTGTGGAAAAGATAAGAGCTCTATGTACATCAACAAAGATGCGTGCCATAAATTTGTGAAATATGTATTTTAATATGATAGACTGAGCTCCTATTTTTTTCAAACAAAACACTTTAAAAGGTATGTATGGCTACAAAGAGGTGAGCCATATAATAGTGTAATCTATAATATATTACTGCATCATAAGCTGTGCTTACACTAAAGGTACCATATAAAATACCATATAGTAGACTGAGCTCATATTGCGGGATGATATTAAAACAAAAAGCATTTTGTAATTTGTTATTGGAAGCCCTTTATTCATATTTTATTCTATTATAGACTGAGCTCCAAGAAGCATTCACTCTTTGGCTAGCAAAAAGCTGGCCATATACAATATTTGCAGCATTTTAAATGTGAATTATAAAACTGCATGATAAACTGAGCTCCTGCTGATGGTAGACTGAGTTCCTAATGTACGCTGAATAGAAAAAAATCACTTTCAAAAAATGGTTGTAAGCCTCATGAAAATTGAATGTATCTATTACTATATTAACCCCTTCATTCAACATTCCATGTAACAATGGCTATTATTGTGCTATGAGAGAACCAATCATCTGCACCTTTGAACTGTGTCATGTAATTTCATGTTAAATTGTATGCTGCCTCCATGTTTCTTCTATTTTAACTGTAAGACCTGACTGACAGCAGTGTTCATGTGTAACTAATATTCATCTGTTGAAGTCTGACTGTGTATTTATTATTATATATTGCAGGGAATATAGTCTCTCAGATGGTACATGCTGATATAGCGGGAGATGTGTGCTCCTTAGAAGTGTATGAATCCACCCTCCTTGTTCCTAAATTGGAGCGCAAAAATGTCACCATCTACAAGATGACATAACTGATAACTAGAGAGAGTTGATTATAAACATGCTGATTCCTTCTATTATTACTAGTGATTATTATATTACTAGATGTTCTTGATGACTGTCTGTAATCCTTGCTATATGTACATATGTCTGCATGCATCTGAATATGTGTGAGTATAAAATGTGTGTTTCTACTTGTATATGACTCTCTGCATGCTATGCGATCAGAGTACATACACCATAGTGTTGGAGTGTATGAGTATATATATATACATGCATGGGTGTACATTTCATGATATTTGTAGCCATGTTGACAACTACATGCATCCTTGTAGTGCCTAAATAAGTATGTTTGATTTTATGTGTTGGGCTGTTTGAATGCTGGTATATTTGAGGCTGGGTTCAGGCATTTGTAGACCAGAATGTCTCATTTTTATACATGTTTAGATATTTTACTCTGCGTTTTTTAAATTTAAAGGTTTGTAATAAATTATATTGTCTTTGTGCAGAAAATGTGAGACTATCATAGCAGGGCAGTAGAATATGTCGATAGGTGAAAAGTCATAGAGCTCTTCAAACTTTCCTTGATAAACATCCATAGAAATAAAATCCAACGAAACCTGGAAGCTTGCCAAACTTTCTAGAAGAAAGCTGGTAATAAGCAATTAGAAAAGTTATAAAGCATCTAATAGAATTGCCCTGCTATACTGAATGTTGTGAATGTTTGCAGGTAGATAAGAAAAACTGCAGGTTACAGAAAACAGGCATAAGTGCATATGATTATTAGCACATGTAATATGTTATATCATAGTCTTCATCATGAACAATCAGTATGAGAATAGATACACTCATTTACTGTAATCTGTTAACTGGAGATTATTATCTGTCTGTAGGAAAGGTTAAAAGGTCGGTTCCCGGAGCTAGTCAATTTTAAATATTTTTCCAATTCCTAAATATTAACCCAGAATAATGAAGAAAACGAACTATTAATCAGGACACAATTGTTCTTCGCAGCGATTTGATTTTTTGGAAGTTTGCCAACTCTAATAGAAGCAATTTTGTTGATTGACCCACGACCCTGTATATAACGAGACCGCTTGTATATAGCTGAATTTATTATGGCATTGCCGTCTGGAAGCTTGCCAAGTCTGCTAAAGAAAGTCAATATGCGGTGTAAAAGTCCAGCAACATGTGTAACAACCATATTTGTGCAGCGCTAAAATGTTATATTAATTTACATGCTTGTCTTCTTCTGATAGATATGGTAATAAAATAGTATAATGAATAACTACTGCGTTAGCTCAACATAGATATTGACATAAAAAAAAATTTTTGAATTTGTATTTGCCTATTTGTATTTGCATCAGCTGTTGTTGTGTTTATGTTTGCAGTGTTACCCGTCTCTGTTTACATCTACATCTATTTTATTATGTATTTGCCTATGATTGTTGGAAAAAAACTTTAAATATAGCCTCAGATACATTGCTATATTATACGTTTCAAATACTCTAAAGAGTTTGTAGAAAGAGTAGAATTTGCGCCATTCTTTTTCTTTTACCGTTGTGTAAACATATTATGTTTACACAACAGTAAAAGTTCGAACCCAACATGAAGCAATCTTTTATCTAAACTTCTTAATCGTAGTTACATTTAAATATATAGTTCACTCTTCCATTTGTATTGCATAAATCAGTCCAAGCAATTAACAAGGTGAGTAATATATGCATGATAAATGCAACTATTGTTCATACTGGAAGGGCGAATAGCTATAAATCATAATTTTGTTGAGAATTTGCTATAAAATCAAAAAACAGATAGGAAGGGCTGATCACTAACTGGTACAGTGTCAGTCTCCATGTACCACGAGAGGTTGTTCACATGTAATAAGTATACGCACAGTTATTCTAAAATGCAACTAAGTGGTTGAGTGACACAGATGGTAGCAAGCTTAGTTGGCAAGCTAAATATCTGGTTTCAAATGCCGTGTGAGAAATCTTTTTTCTAACTTTCTTCACATGGCTTCAGACAGACAGAGACAACTCCTACTATAGTAAATATTGAATTGTTTACAATACTAAACAGTTCTCATTTTAATCACTTTAATCCCTAGAATCTATTTGCATTCCCCTTCACAACCTCAGTATATAGGTATATTAATACTGCTTATTATCTGTCTATATTTCCCCATGATCTCAAGTGATTCCTGCACGACCTTGCCACGAGTGGCACCTAACAAGTATCACCTAGTACATATGCTAGTACAGTACCTAGTACCTAGTACAGTGGTAATCACTGTGGGTAGGCAGGCCTCCTCACATGCAGTTTTATTCTACAAACAATAGAACACTTGAAAATCTTCTAGTTTGATGCACCAAAAGTTGTCAGCTCATGATTTAGCTCTGAAAGACAACTCCTTTTCATCAGCGTTAAAAACTTGAGATGAACTTCCACAAAATGTTGGTAGATTTTATCAGAAAGTGTTGGGAGTGTCTGATGCTGTCAAACTATCCTGATAGTGTGCCAGGCACCCACGAGACCATATGCAATGTGAACCACTTCGGTGATGGTGATTAGACATCACAGATTGCTGGATCTACAATTATATTTAAACCCTCTAAGTAATATGTCGTCGGGGACCCAATATGGCTGCCAGTTTAAAGTTGAACCTGTATAAAATTTTAGTATAATTTATCAGAGAATATCGGTGTATTTCTATCATTTGCAACTGATTTTGATGTTTCAGGTGATCTGACCACCAGGATATTTCACAATTAAAATAGACAAAATCTATCGTGGTTAAAACGTGCATGGCTCATCTCTCATCGGTTATTAGCAGCTGCTAGCTTGTACTGCCTCAGAAGATGCAATCACACTTTATCTGCTCTGATTGGTTGTCTCAATCGTACAATCACTTGCAATTTAATTGCAATTTGTTAATTTAATAAACTCCAACTAAATTTTACCTGTTTTCTTTAAAAAGTTTCAGTCAGCCGTAAATTTTTTTTTTATATTCATAGACCAACCAAGACTTAGGTGAATTATTTTTGAAAACCGGTTGGATTCAAGCAAAACAATCAATGTCTACAAGTTATTGTTAGGATGAAATCTTCTGGGTCTATGCTGTAATTTTAATTTTCTAAAATATATAAACTAGTAATTGTTACAGTTAATAATTAGTGAGTATTAGTGAAGAGCTGGTAAATTAGAATAAAGAATAAACTATTATAAAAGGAAACTAGCTGAGATTATCTCAATAGTGAATATTTTGGGCAAAATCTTACAATGTTATCAGACACGGCTTGTTACTCTTTACTTCCTGTTCTTTAATAAAATAAGTAGCTAATATTTCATAATATTTATTGCTAGTCTTTGTGTGTACATTCACTATGTTGACAATTTAATTCACAGTTATTTTCTGACCTGCAAAAGTCAACCTTTCAGTGTTAGTTGAATATCTTATAGTAAAATTATTTACCAACAACTCAAGATATAAAGTTATTCAACAATTACTTAAGCATAAGCAATATTTTTAACATAAAATGACTTAAATTTATCAAAGTTTCACAGCTTTCCTGATAAAAGTAAAAAAGTTAATAGAAATTGGAAAACATAAAAACAATAAAAGTATTAACCATATGATATAGCAAACAGTGCCCAGTATATCTATCACTCACTTGGACACCAAGCTTGTTGAAATATGTACTGGCTATAATCAGCAGACGTCACATGACCTTGGTGTAGCTGCTCTACGTACAGATACTTGGTGTAACTAAAGCTACTTGAAATGAATAAAATGATCACACTTACATAAAAATGCTTGGCAATGGTTAATGTTGAGCCATTTTTATGAGTGGACCGTTTGAAAAAGCACCGGTGCACAGCACTAGTACGTAGTGAAGACATGATCAGAGGCAGCATTGAATGTTTTTTGAACTTCCTTCTAAATACATTCATCAAATATAGCTTAAATTCAAGAATAGAAAACATTAGAACTTTTTATCGTAATGCTTACTGTAATGAGAATCGTGTTTCTCTGTAGCCACGGTTGGAGCGTTATTATTAAAAAGATTGCTCCGGGTGGGAATTGAACTTACATATTCAGGTTTTAAGCCAACCACACTACCATCTGCAACTCACACCAATCTTTTTCTATTCAAGAATAATTATGCACATAATTATTACACATGATTATCTCTCACGGCGCACAGAACTGCCAGGGGACTGATGTTTACAATAGCCAAAGCCATGTCAGTTTTCTGTCTGCCCGAAGCCACCATTATAGATTGGAAAAAGATTGCACTGTACAAGATTTGAACCTGCACCTTTCATCTTGGTGAACTGACACTATAATAACTGCTCTAATTCACTGCCTATTGGTTTACCAGAGTAATGTAAAATAATATAGTTATTGCACCTAAAAATCTCTGTAGGCATAACAGATTGCCAGGGTACTCATAGATATAATTTTATTAATATTAAATTGTTTACATTAATCTTCCAACATTTAATCATGGCTTTAAACAAAAAATAAAGCCTTAGATCAATCTGCCTGCTCAAAGAAAACCTAAGCTATGCACAAAACTCACTTCATACCTAGTTATTGTCTATAGACTCAGAACCAAAATATTTCAGTTTTCCTTGATAAGACGAGAGAAAGAAATAGAAGCCAGACCTACTTTGCCTAATAACCTCCCATGCACCACTTAATCTCACAGTAAGTAGATTTAAAATCCTCATGACCATCTTCCGTTAGCAATGCGTGAATCAGCCCAACAAATTACAGTAATTAACAAGACAAGTAATGTGAACGAGGGAGGCAAATGAAATTATTGTTCATACTAGAAAAGTGTTTTCTATAAAGCACGATTTTCTTGAGAATTGGCTACTAAATCAGAAACAGATATGAAGTGATGATCACAAACTGGCACACTGGCAGTCCTGTGCACGTGCAACAAGTATGTGTACAGTTATTCCAGAATACAACCAAGTGGTTGAGTGACACAGATGGTAGTAAGCTTTATTGGGAAGTTGAATATCTGGTTTCGAATGCCCTGCGAGGTTTCTTTTTCCTAACATTTATAGCACAGTTTTAGACAGACAACTCCTGTTATAGTAAAGATTGAATTGTCTACAATATTAAACGATTCTCATCTCAATCACTTTACAACATTCATATAAAAATAGTATATATTTTATCACATAATTTTCCAAACGTTCTTAACATGGCTTCAAACAGACAGAGACAACTCCTATTATAGTAAAGACCCTACTGTTGACAATACTGAACCGGTTTCACCTCAATCACTTTACTCACTGGTATCCAGGCCTGTATTCCCTGGGGCGGCAGGCCGGCTGAGCCACCCCAACTTTTAAAACACCTTCCGCGTCTAAGTACAGTCAAACTCGGATAACTCGCCCTCAGAAAAAAAGTAACATTTTATCTCAAACACAAGGTTAACTCGAACGGATTTGTTTGGTCCGTTCCCACGCAATGATAAATTCCTTCAGATAACTCGGCCTCAACATCATTTATTCGTAAGGTTATTTGCCCAATGGCTATGGAGACGGTTTTTATCGCTGTAGAATATCACTTTATTCCGAGCCATAGAGACAAACATCAACTTTTAGTAGCTCTTAGGCGTCATTATTATCATCATCCGTGGCAAAATATTCTTGTTAACAACTTCTATAAAGGTTTGCAAAATATTAGGTTTTACCGACATCCGCTTGGCCATGTTCTATCGAAAGCGTGGAAACCTCTGTGTAAACTTAAAATAAAATCGGCAAAATTAATCTTTTTTAAAACGCTCAAAAGAATAAGATGAATTTTTCTGAGCGTTTAACTGCGCTCAAGTTTTGCCTATTTCAATTTTAAAACGTCTTGTCAATTACATCACCGAAAACAAAACAAGTCTCAAAAAATATGAAAATGTTAATACTTTCCGATAAACTTTTTTTAAACTCCACATGAGAGGCCCTGCTAAGGCCGTACATAAGAAAAACCTGTTGGGGGCTTACACCGCCCCCCTCAACACCCCCAGGTGTTCATAACTAGTTGCCTAACATTAGCCGCCCCAACTTGCAACCAGTGAATACAGGCCTTCTGGTATCTAGTCTCATTCCCTTCACAACATTCATATTAAAATAGTGCATATTTTATAACATATTTTTTCCAAACGTTCTTAGCATGGCTTCAAACAGACAGAGACAACTCCTATTTTACTAAAGACCCTATTGTATACAATCCTGAACAGGTTTCATATCAATCACTTTACTCACTGGAATCTATTCCCATTCCTTTCACAACCTCGGTATATAAATACTACATATTTTCTGTTATTTTTGCCATGATCTTTGGTTATTCTTGCATAGTCCTGTCTTCTGTGGCAGCTGACAAGTATCAACAGGTACATATGATATAGTTATCACTGTACGTGGGCCGGCCTCCTCACAAGTGGCTGTACTCTATAAACAAAAGAACACTTGAAAAGTTCTAATGAAGCTTGATTCAACAGAAGTTATCAGCTCATGATTTGTTTCTAGCAAACAGAGATATTTCCATTTGTGGCCATTTGTATTAAAAATCAGAAAAGAACATGCACATAATTTTAATACATTATATCAAAAAGTATTGATATTGTTCAATCATTTGTGATTGCTTTTGTTGTTTTAGGTAATCCGACTGCTAAGATATTTCACATTTGAAATTGACAACTATTCATCGCAGGTAAAATGCGCTGAGCTCAATTCTCATCGGTCGTATTGTAGCTGCTAGCTTGTAGGCCTAATGCCTTAAAAGTGCAACTGGACTCAATTTATTCTGGTTGGTTGCCTCAATCACACCACCATTTGCAAATTGAACAAATTCAAACTGTGTTTTACCCATTTTCTTCAACAAGTTTTTAGTAAGCCAAAGATTTACTCTTTGTTACTCCTTACTCCAAGTTACTTTTTGTGTCTATATACAGTAAGTCGACAGTTTAGTCTCTGCAAGAGTTCTCAGCCAGCAAAGAGAAAAAGACAGAGAGAAGAAAGGTTTTAAAAAAATATGCGCAAAATAAATCTATAAGCAATGCACTATCAATGAGATAACACCAGCTACTCACACCCTCATAATTTCTTATTCAGGTAGACTGTGTTCTGTACACACCTTTATGTAGTTACTAGTAATTTCAAGAAAGCAGTCATGGTCTTGTGGTTACAAAGCCTGACCTGAAAGAAAGAACAGATGAAGGGTAAATTCCCAAAAAAATGTCACAGCGTCCAACGTTACTCATACTATTTTATTACTGTAAGATGACAAGTTCTAATGGGAAAGACCAAAAAAGACTGACAGAAAACTAAAGCTTGTTGAAAGATACACGTAAACATAAGGGTTTGATAACATCATATTAATATCAGAATATATGGTAGAAATTCAATAACACACATTTACCGTAAATCCTCTATTTACACGCCATAGTGCAACACATTTTAACCCTTATTTTATAGTGACGCTTTATTAAAGGTGATGTTCAAATGCCGCTGTATTTTAGATCAGCTTCTCAGAATTTTGGAAACATAAATTCTGAATGAAAAAGAAGTGAAGAGATGCTAATTAATGGACATTAATTCTCAGCATTTCAGCCAAATCGTCTTTCCCAGGCTCTCTAAATAACAGATTGAGCTGAAAAACCAAACACTTTAAATAAAAATATATTAGCAGGATGCAATTATTAGTTATTTCAAAAGTGTTGCTTTAAAAGTTTAAGAAATGTTGTAAATAATTTTGAGCTACAGTACGGACTTTGATACGCCATATCAATGGTTGCTATTACATTATATGTGGTTCCACAAGAGAGTTCCCATCATTCATCAAAACGCTTCAAAGTCTTCAAGTCAGTTTTAAACCACATTGCATATGTTTCTGAAAACATTGGATCAGATTCAGTTCTTATAGTTACGTTGAAATTGCTACGATTGAATCAGAGTGCGATTCTGATCATTGTAATTAACGATCGATCTTTCCAAGTAAAACATCACTAAAACCATGAAAAAAATGAAAGAATTAATTATTATTCATGTCAACGAGTCAGTATTTGTTTATTAGTACCAGTTTGTGGACACTTTTCTACTGATCACCTTTCATTATGGGTTCATAAAGATCAAAGAAGTTAAAAGTGGTGGTCGAATAAAAGTGACTTTCAATTAAATGGTGGCTCTGGTTCTTTCAACCCTTTTTCTATATAATAGTGGCAACTAAATGGAGGTTTCACGCTAGGCTGTAAATTACAAGTTTTTACTGCATCAGATCAGGATTAAATTAAGAGTTTTGCCAAACTTAGCAGGAAATTCCCACATAACTGAACAATAGCAATAAAAATATTGTTGATACAAAAGCAGGTAGTCTACTGTAGGGAGATAACTTAACAGCAATGAATGTTTGTTTACAAAACCAGTCTGAGCGACAAACAGTCGATGTATTGATGAATTGATGTACCTGCCTTTGACTGAGTAAAGATCGACAAACTTTTGCTACTTCTAAATCAGTATAAATATATGTATACATATTTAAATACAATCTCAAAATCTGACACTTGTATATACAGTTGTAGCAATTAAATTTTACCAACAAAAAATCTGCATTCCATTGAGTTGAAAAGCAAAACAGCGAATTCATGAGGCAGCCAGCTAACTCATTAAGCCATACAGGCCATTTCCATATATATGGAATAATAAAGTACATAGCCTTTACATCAGTTAACATAAACATAACAACCGGATGTGACGCCTAACGTCACTAGAGCTGGGTTCATGTCGTACCTCTTTTACTATAGTAAGTTTAGCAATATACTAACTTCAAGATGTGGTATTTATTTAGTTTTTCATGTAACAACTAACTGAATAATTACTAAGAATATTTATAACAAAAACAATTACAGCAGTCATTTTATGATTCATTATAGATATTATTATAATTATAATTATTATCCTTATTCATTACTATTATCCATCATTTATTATCATTTAACATATAGATTTACCACATTTCTACTCATCACATAACATAATATTTGAACATATTGCCCCATCCTAAAGTTGCTCACTTCCACAGTTGTGTTACATGTATTAAAATCTTTAGTAAAGTATGCCGAGAATAGTTGGTTTATTTGTATTTGTCTCTCCACGCATAGAAACAAGTATTGTTTTCTATTTCATAAAACCTACAAACTACATTCACTATTATATACTTCACTTCATGAAATTTCTGTTACTCTCTTCAACTCGCCATTCTGACACTTTTTTCAATATTATTATATAATCGCTATTTATCAATCAGTCTACATTTCTGTACATACATTTTTTCTTTCACCATGTAACAGAAAATATTATTCTGTTGATTCTTACCAATGACTAAAACAACTTATAATTCATACAAACGCTCCCAAAATCAGATAACAACATAAATTATTTTCCATTATTAGTCACGCTTCCGCTAAGTACATAAGTAAAAGAGAAAGTATACCAAAACTAGAGGAACTTACCAAAGACTGTTAAACTACTCCTTACAACCACCATAGATGATCTCAACATAGATGTTCACTCAATATAAAGAAATATTTACATATATTTCTCATATTTTGTGTGTCTGTGCATGTCCAGCTATAGCTATTAACATCTGGATTTAAAACTCCGCACTCTGATGGATTTGAAACCACGGATAATGCAGCCAGAGGTTTTAATTCTATGAGCTCTACCACTGAGATATGCGATATATATTGATCCAAAATAGTATCATATACTGCATAGCATATACCCAACTAACAATTTTACATTCCCAGAACGTTCCAGGGATGTTCCAAAAAGTCCCAGAAACGTTTCATCGTAACGTTGTCACAAGATTATTTGTAGACACATTTTCAACGTTCCAGAAACGTTGTGGAAAATACATTGCTGGAACGTAACTCTCACAACGTTCCAGCAATGTTGTGGGAAATACATTGCTGGAACGTATTTCCCACACCATCCCAGCAACGTTGCGGGAAATACATTGCTGGAATGTTAGCAAATGATCTCACATAACATTCCCACAATATTGGGAGAACATTGCGTAATTTTCCACGAACATTTTTTCCATAATATTGGCTCAAAGCTATTAGCTAACATCCCAGGAAGGTTACGCCTAGAACATTGATGGGACATTAATGCATAGGGATTTTCCAGCTTAGTAGTATATAGTAGTATTCTTAGCTATTACGCATCGCTTTCCTTTCCGCATTGGTTCGTTGAGCTGAAACAAAATTTAAAGGCAGAAAAGTTGTTGACACATGGTTGGGCATTGGGTTCACTCAACGAAAGTAATGATTTTATACTCATTAGCTAGTCAGACATAGCTTTAATCTACTGTAAAATAAACTAGCACATAACACTTGAAACCAACCCAAAAAGTCCCAGAATGTGTTCAGATGCGATGCACTCACACTGTCGCGTCATGGTATGACACTTTACTGCACCCAGAAAGCTTAATGGACCCTAGTCATTTTCGCGATACGTCTAATGAAGTGCGAAAATTGAAATTTGTGGTGACTTTTCAATTCATTTACATAAATCATTCAAAATTGTCATTATTGTTTTTCATTATTTTGTTTGTTTCTATATCTGTGATAAAAAATCTATAAAATCTTTAATTTGCATCATTTTAAATAATTTTTTGTTATGAAAGGGTGACAACTTCCAAAAATTAAATCATGCGTTTTTGTACCACTTTAGCTAGAAAGTTAGTGGAAAAGGTTTGCTAACGTTATTATAACGTTGTTACAAAACATTGGTATTGAATGTCCCAGCAATGTTACAGGATTGCTACTTTGAAATTTTTGGGTGTAAACATTCACATAATATTGTTTTCTAATATATTCGGAATAGTATGGAGTTTAACCGTTATGTAACATTGAGCAGATGATCTGGTGCAAAATTCCTACGACATGGGGAGAATATGTTACAGAATATTCCACAAGCATGCCTTCCATGATGTTGCCTCAAAGATATTAGCTAACATCCCAGGAACGTTTTCGTCCAGAACATTAGTTGGGTGTAACTGTGTAGACAATTTCTAACATTTTGATGTTTCACAGAATGATCCTCTAATGAATTGCGTACAACGTTACTATAATGTACCAAGCATAACCGTCGACAATATTTTTTCCTTAAGCTATACAACATTCCACCAACATTACATCTCCAAAGCAACCTAAACATATGAATGTTAACACTCAAACATTCAAAAGTAACATTCCTGAAACATTGCTGGGACAATTATTTGAATGTAAATATGATGTCACCCCATAATATTCCAGTTACATTTCAAGCCAATGTTGCATGAATGTTTGCACTCGAACATTCCAGAGTAACGTTCCTGGGACATTCCTGGAACATTCATTTGAAGTTAAATATGAGGTCACACCATAATATTTCAACTACATTGCAAGCCAATGTTTTATGAACGTTAACACTCAAACATTCCAGAGTAACGTTCCTGGGACATTTCTGGAACATTCATTTGAAGTTAAATATGATGTCACACTAAAATATTCTAGTTACATTGCAAGCCAATGTTATATGATTGTTAACACTCAAACATTCAAAAGTAACATTCCTGAAACATTGCTACAAAATTCATTTGAAGTTAAATATGGTGTCACACCATAATATTCTAGTTACATTGCAAGCCAATAATATATGAATGTTAACCCTCGAACATTCAAAAGTAACATTTCTGTAACATTGCTAGGACATTCATTTGAAAGTACAATTGATGTAACACCATAATGTTCTAACTACATTTCAAGCCAATGTTATATGAACATTAACCCTCGAACATTCAAAAGTAACATTCCTGAAACATTGCTAGGACATTCATTTGAAAGTACAATTGATGTAACACCATAATGTTCTAACTACATTGCAAGCCAATGTTATATGAACATTAACCCTCGAACAATCAAAAGTAACATTCCTGAAACATTGCTGGGACAATTATTTGAATGTAAATATGATGTCACCCCATAATATTCCAGTTACATTTCAAGCCAATGTTACATGAATGTTTGCACTCGAACATTCCAGAGTAACGTTCCTGGGACATTCCTGGAACATTCATTTGAAGTTGAATATGATGTCACACCACAATATTCCAACTACATTGCAAGCCAATGTTATATGAACATTAACCCTCGAACATTCAAAAGTAACATTCCTGAAACATTGCTAAAAAATTCATTTGAAGTTAAATATGGTGTCACACCATAATATTCTAGTTACATTGCAAGCCAATAATATATGAATGTTAACCCTCGAACATTCAAAAGTAACATTTCTGTAACATTGCTAGGACATTCATTTGAAAGTACAATTGATGTAACACCATAATGTTCTAACTACATTTCAAGCCAATGTTATATGAACATTAACCCTCGAACATTCAAAAGTAACATTCCTGAAACATTGCTGGGACAATTATTTGAATGTAAATATGATGTCATCCCATAATATTCCAGTTACATTTCAAGCCAATGTTACATGAATGTTTGCACTCGAACATTCCAGAGTAACGTTCCTGGGACATTCCTGGAACATTCATTTGAAGTTAAATATGATGTCACACCATAATATTCCAACTACATTGCAAGCCAATGTTATATGAACATTAACCCTCGAACATTCAAAAGTAACATTCCTGAAACATTGCTGGGACAATTATTTGAATGTAAATATGATGTCACCCCATAATATTCTAGTTACATTGCAAGCCAATGTTACATGAATGTTTGCAATCGAACATTCCAGAGTAACGTTCCTGGGACATTCCTGGGACATTCATTAATAATGTTCTCTAACGACGTTATGATAATGTTAGCAAAGTATAATCCTGTAACATTCTGCTGAACGTTATGATAATATTTTTGCACAACATTCTATGCAACGTTCCTGCGACATTGTTGGAACATAATTCTACAATGATCATCAAATAACGTTTGTAGAACATTATGACAATGTTTGTTTGGAACGTTATTTCTGCGTAACGTTACGGAACATCCCAGGAATGTCGTTGTTAGTTGGGTACACATGCTAAATGATGTTTTATTTGGAATTCTATGAATTCTTATAACTCTATGAAACACGATGTTTTTTAATGTTGTCTTGAAGTTCTATTTTAGGTTTTTCGTAAAGTTGATTTGCTATGTCACGGCCAAAGTCAATTATTTTCATGCGGATAATTGTATTATCTTTGTAGAAAGTGCCTCTAAATTCTCTTTTTGTTCGGTCAGATAAATTAAGACAGCACGATATCTCATTTTTACATTTGCTTGAGTATCGAGAGGTACCAGTAATGTCGTATTCAAAGCTTTGATGGATAGCTTCTGATGGAACGGTAGTATTTTATTATAACGGTAATACAAACACACACACAGAGCCCATACACACACACATGTACACACATACGCACACAAGGCACACACGCATGCACACAGGCACACACACTAAGCCACATGGGATTACTCTGTAACACACACACCCGCTCTTACACCCAACACCTAAATTCAAAGCCACTTCACATACCTAACCTGCACACCACACATTACGCACCACACACCAAACAACACCCATTAAACACCACACACCAAACACTACACACTACCCATCACACAGCACGCACCACACACAACACATCACACACCACACGCCACACGCCACACGCCACACGCCACACGCCACACCACACATCACACACTACGCACCCTGCACCACACATTACACACAGTTCTATGCAGGAAATGTTATTATTAATTCAACATATTCAAGATTTTTATTTTGTTTTTTTTCAGCTCGTCTTAACTGTATCTTTACTGAATTATCTTATAATGCAATCATAGCAAAACAGACTCAATTTATTTTTTAATTGCTAACTATTTCACATTTTTATTTTATCATTTTTATAGTCAATTTATTTCTTTATAGTTAATTTATTTAACCTGTGCAAAACATTTTCCTCATAACATGAAATTAAAAAGTCACAGTTCTTTGACAAAGTTTAAAAACTTTTATAGTTGTTGTTTTATCTTTCTCAGTTCATTTCAACATCTATTTCAACTTTATTTTCAACATAAACGACAATTCTCATGATATGAAGTTTGAACGTTAGAATGGTGAGTAATGGTATATGTTAAATACAAGTAAATTTTCTGCCTTAAACCTTATTATTACCTAAGCAAAGTTGGGTATTTAACTAGTTTATAAGGAAGTTGAAAGATTTAAAAACATCTATTAGAGAGTTTGTTCTGATTGGCTAAGCTGTGATTGGTATGCTGTGATAGGATGAGATTGGTATGAGCCCAAAATCGATGAAACAGTTAGGCTTGGATAATATCCTGTTTTAAAGGTTTCGAACCGGATCAAACTAACAAAGTTGGTAATGTTTTCAGGATGCACAAAATAGATATAAGAAAGATATCGCTGCCATCTATTGGTTATTTGTTTCCTGTTGATTAGTTATTGATTTATTAATCAGCTGTCACTATGATTATATAGTGCGGACTACTTCTCTAGCACTCACTGTCTACTCATGTAGATAATACTCTATGATAGAATTAGTTTTATGTTAATTTCCCCCCTTGCGTACTACGAGTCACGTGGTGCAGCTTCACAGCTGGTTCACACTCTATCACTTTATGTCAATGTTGATCACACTATACTTTAGTAATTGTCTGTGATAACAATGTTCACACTATCACAAACTTATCCACGTTTACATCAGCAATTATTTCAAGGCATAGCATTCACATTATGTAAAGTGTTAGCGGATGATGAAATTCTGGTCTTGCAGCAACTGTTGTGAAAAAACATATATGTTGTGACAGCCAAATATTGTTTGCAGTTACAATTATCTGCCATCATGTATTATATCAAATGCCATTGATGTGTCCGCGGTGCCTCGACTATTCCATCGGTTTACTGTGCACATAGTTGATGAATACTCAGAGGACAAACCTGACATCCAGCCTTCAGTGAACCAGCCTTTAATAGGCTTCATAAAAGCTGTTTCTGATTAGCTAGTATTTAGTTAAATAACCTATCATGTCTGCACTTAAATGAAATGAAACAATCATATGTCTGTATTGAGTCGATAGAAAACGTGTTTACAGCTCTTTCTGAGATTTTTTTACTTCGATGCTTTAAAAATTGTAGCTCAATGATTTTCCGATAATTATCTATTGAATAAGAGTAATATAATCTGCAAACTTTCCTACTGTTTGTGTAAGTAAATTACTACTTTGTAAGGGTTTCGGACTCGGAACCTTTGGCTTGGTTGACCTTTCCTTAACCCCTGCATCTCTGACGCCCTATCAGGAAAGTTTGACAGCGGCAATCACAATTGATAGTGATGTCAAAAGTTAAATATGTGTCCTCGGCTATGTGTCATTTCCTGTTGACTGTTTCACCTCTCGGCGCAATTTATACATAAATCACATGATAATTTTCTTTAAAATGATTTAATGCTGAATATTCTCATAACTCTAACATATACAACAGACTCACCTTTATTTGTTATAGTATAATCTTTCTTATAATAAGAGTTCTGTCTGTCTGGTCGAAGCAATGTTATGAGTAATAGAAAACATAGTACATCACAGAGACTCGAACCAGCCAAGCGCGCTACTATCTATACCATTCAACCACATTTCCACATTCGAGAATAATTGTGTGTAGTTATTATACCTGATGGTCTCTCACAGTGTACTGGATGGCCAGAGTACTAGTGTGTAATACTAACCCAACCATTCTATACATAAATGTATTTTGTTTGTGAAATCTTTTGAAAGCTTTACTAGTTATTTTATGGTAAAGATTAAATTCATTCACATTTTAATATTTCTGTATTTTAGAAACAAGCGTGATTGTGAGGCTGCTTGCTTTGACCTGGGTGACTACTATAAACTACCACTGGTGAAAGGACCTTGTAGCGCTTGGCTGACCTGGGGCAGCAGCAATGACAGTTGTGTTGAGTTTATCTATGGTGGTTGTAAGGGAAACTCTAACAGTCTTTGGTAAGTTCCTCTAGTTTTGGTGTACTTACCTTTTTACATACTTACAGGAAACATGTGTAATATACATGTAAAACAAGACTTTACCTTCATCTGATATGTGTAGATTATTGTTGAAATCTGGGCCAAGCACAGGAATGTTCATTGTTCATGTTCATGATTTTCTGGAATAAACTCAAGTTTACGGTTCTCTATTTAGGTTTTTAAATTACTTAGTAGGTCAAATTAAACAAAATTATCTCATTCATTTTATTTTAATAATAAATTATTAATGTCACGATGACTCAATGAATAGACAACTCCAAGAGTGAAACTAAGAGAAAAGTACATGTGTAAAGTTGAAGCTACTGAAGACACAAATAATGTGTATCCAGCTGCTTTGTAGGACTGAATGACTCTGTAATGAAGTCATCTTATAGTTTCTGATGAATCCTCTACTTAATAACAAATAAAATGTTTCTTTATAAAATAAAGGGTGAGTAGATCTAGAGTAGTGAGTTGGGATCAGAGCTTCACCATATTAAAAAATCTCCAGACAATTCCATATTACACATAGACGATTTCATATTGCACATAGACGATTTCGTATTGCACATAGACGATTCCATATTGCACATAGACGATTCCATATTGCACATAGACGATTTCATATTGCACATAGACGATTCCGTATTGCACATAGACGATTTCATATTGCACATAGACGATTCCATATTGCACATAGACGAATTCATATTACACGTAGACCATTCCAAGTTGCACATAGAGGATTCCATATTGCACATAGACATATCAACATTGCACGTATGATTCCAAAGTGTACATAAACGATTTCATATTTCACATAGACAACTTATTATTTCACATAGACAATTCCATATTGCACATAGACGTTCCATATTGCACATAGACGTTCCATATTGCACGTAAACGATTTCATATTGCACATAAAGGATTTTATGCTGCACATAGGCGATTCTGTATGGCAAATAGGCGATTCCATGTTATGTTCCTGGCTATTGAATCAGTTTATTATAAAAATAAATAGCCAGTGCAATTTAGTTCTAGTATTACTCCTTCTTGAAGTCATCAGGTATGAGATAATCACCCTTACACCATGATATCATTTATATGATTGACGGTGTATATTTTAATTATGGCGGTTTTCAAATCATTCACCTTAAAAATCGCCGTACAATTAAATCATCGTATCGTGAAGCTATAGGTAGAATGAGGTATAATGGTTTTGGTTATATATTAGCTAGTATTATAAACAAAGGCTTTTGACATTAAAAATAGTCTTAGATATAACTTGTTACAAGGATATTGCATTTGAATATGGTCCATTCATATCACAAAGTGTTCTTTGCTTTTTTTGTTAAATAAACTTCATTGTAGCATGTGATAATACACAACATAGAATACTCACTGTATGTAATTAAATCAGATAATAGGTTATTATATTATCCATTGTGGAAAATTGCACGCTGACGCATCAATCACATTTAATGTAATTGATTGTGAAAAACTGTAACTGTAACTGATTTTGTTGTCTTACTTTTTTGTCATTATGCAAACCTATTAAATACCTCAGGCTGAGCAACCAATAAATAAGTTATCAATGTCTTATTATTATTATTACTATATGCTAGTACTTTGGTAGTGAAATGTGTCAATAAAGCATAGAGATTAACTGTTTGTTTACTTATTCAGAGATGATAGAAGGTGCTTTATTGGTGCAATTATAGAGCAGCATGTTAGGTTAGCTGTGCCGGAGGCTGTGAGCTCAAATCCCCTTCAAAGTAGACGTTTTCCCAACATTTAACCATGACTACAAACAGAGACCGCTCTTATTATAGTAAACAAACTTTTCAATAAACTCAAGTGTTCAAAGTTGAAGCGATCTGTAACATTTGGCAGGAACTATCTTGTTTTGTCATGTATAGAGGAGTTACAGTAATATGAATTCTCAATGTTGCATTTGAATCAAATAACTATTTATAAATTCCATTTGCAGGAGTCACTAGAAGTTTGTGAAAGCTTCTCATTCCAATTCAACTACACCACCTCTGCTTATAGCTTGACGAGATCTTGTTGACACCTGTCAGCTGAGACAGGAGTGCGCCTGGGGTCCTTTCTTTCATGAGATATTCCAGGAAAAAAATGTGCCAGGGTAATTTGTGAAAGATCCGAAAGGAATGAGAACAGATTCATGTAAAGGAAAGTGATATTTCTTGTCTGTGCATCTGCATCAACTCTATTAATACTACTTGATTGTCACAAAAGTAGACTTTTGTTAAGATTTAACAGCTGTGAAGCAATGATATAGGTTAGGAGGCTGTCTTCAATTTCTACCAATTATAATTAACTTTCACTATCAAGCGAAATACTATATCAACTCTTTTTGAAGACCACAAACCTTGTAGTGAGACTCGCTACACCTTTTGTATATGGCTAAGAGTCCCATGGTATGGCTTTAGTAGCCTTTGTGCCAAGTGTTTCTGATCAGTGAGTAGTTAATTGATGGTGTATATTGTGTCTGTAATTAAACGAAAGAAAACAATTATCTACATGTATTGAGCCAATAGAAAATATGTTTACAATCCATCATGTTTGTAGTTTTTCTTGGCAAAGACTCAATTATTTATCGCACTCTCTTCCTGCCAATGCCCAGCCGTGTCAAACGCATTGCATTTACTGATGTTTCACTAAGCCAGTTTCACTAAATGTAGATCTATGTACTTTTGGTGATTTTTATTAAACAATACTACTTCTGAGGGTGACTGTTACTTTTTAGCAGTAATAAAAAGGGCTCGAACTATAGTAATAGTGATAACCCATCAGGTGGTAAGATGGCTGAAACAGTGTCTGAGATCATTCTGCAATATGTTTGTTATTATTATGGCATTAAAATATTTTTTTAAACACTTGATAATACAATGGTTGATGGATAAGGCAACATGTTCAAATATTTGTGACATGATGAAGAGAAGTGTGGTATATAAATATAGTACATAATAAAAAATAATAAAATGGTTGCAATAAATAATTTTTGTTGGAACAATTGTTAGTAGTTATCCAATTGCATGAACGACTAAACAAATATAGCACAGCTACATACAAAGTTAATTCATACGTTGTATGTTGAAACGATTGTATGTTGGAGCAAATTTTCTCATTAAAATGCATTGTATTTCTTTTGTTCCCAGCTAAAGAAACAGCAGTAGCTCCTTATTAAATCCTGTCATTAACGACAGACTCCATTGAAACAATTGAATAATTTAAAACTACTAGCTGTGCCACCCGGCATTACCTGGGAAATATAAACGTCTTTGCACAGAAAATTGATTTATATTTAACATATAATAATATTTTCCATTCACACTTTCAAACTACATATCATGATAAATGTGTTTTTGTGTAGTTGAAATAATTTGAGAGAAAATAAAAACAACTTTAATGGTTTTCAAACTTTTTTAAGCAACTGTAACTTTCAAACTCCATATCACGAGAAAAATGATTTTTACAGGTAAAATTAATTAAAAAATATAAAACAACTATAAAAGGGTTTAGATATAAATGTGAAATAACTAGCAAGTATAAGAGCTAAATTAAGTCGGTTTTGCTTTGATTACAATAAAAGATGTTTCGGTAGTGATACAATATTAATACGAACTGAGAAAACAAAATAAAATTCCTGAATATGTTGAAATAATAATAACAATTTGTTGCATAGAAGTGTGTGTATAAAAAAGGTTACTATCCCACCAGAAGCTATCCATCAAAACTTTGAATACGAGGATACTGGTACCTCTCGATAATGGTTCAAATGTGAAAATGAGGTATCATGCTGTCTTTGTTTGACCGAGCGGAGAGAGAATGTCGAGGCTCTTCCCATGGAGGTAATATATTTGTCCGTGTGAAAAAACTTGACCTTGACTCTAAATATAGTACACGTAATTGAACTTTACGAAACATATTTCTCAACAGTGGCAACACAACGCGTGGGTGCAATACTAAAATAATTAGCCTGTGCATACTGTAAAGGATAACGACTATAGTTACTATGTTTTGTATGGATCAGTGGGAGAGCTCTTAGATTTTGAACTCGCGGTTGCAATCTCTGTGAGGTAAATTTACATCAGAATGTGGAAAGTCATTCCCAAGAGTTTAATAGCTATAGCTGGACACGCTTATGTACATAGATACACACAAAACTTTAGAAATATATATATATAGCGTAAGTCTGAATCTGAAAAACTATATTTTATGTAAGCACTAAAGTTTTGATAAAATAATTCACAAAAAGGTTTTAATCTGCGAGTTAGTCTTTTTGATGGAACTAACAAACTTTCTAAAAGTCAAGTGAGTTTTGTTTCTCGTGATTATTATCGAATGTTTTACGCCTATTAAATATGGTTAAAGGTCTCTGTGGTTGGTGTGCAGAAAACTGCCTGGTAAACACCTATTATAAATATGTTTCACGCTTGAGTCATTTCTGTTTTGATGTGATCAGATAGAAGTGCACCGATTTGACGTCTGGCATATAATTTCTTATCCTTTTAGATATTTTTTGCAGTAAAATGTAAAATGTTAATCTACGACAGGTGAATGTTCATAAAACACTCATCACCTGATAACCATCAACTTAAAACGTGGTAACACAATTCCAAATCTGTATTATCCAGGCAATGGAAACATAGTGATGAACATCTCTATGATTTCTGTTAATCACTACTTGCAAAGAGACTTGTTAATATTGTTCGATTTGTTGCAGAACCAAAAGTGATTGTGAGAGAACATGCTTTCCTACAGCAACAGAAGCATTTTTTGACACTTTTTTAATTGCTACCATTGACAGTGTCACGCAAAGACATATTTCCTAGATGGTCGAGCAGAGATGGAAATGGTAATTAATTTCAGTAAGTTGGTTGTGTAACCGTAGTGTAGGAATATCAGGTAACTCAAGGCTGGTTCACAATATATCTCTGTATGTAAATGTTAATCTCATGATACTTTGGTGATTGTCTGTGATAGCAATGTTCACACTATCACAAACTTATCTGTGTTTACATCAGCAAATAGTTCTCAGCGCAGCATTCTCACTATACAATGTGGTAGACGAACGATAAAATACTAGTCTTGCAGCGACTGCCATGAAACAAAATATATAGATCAAGCAATCTGTGATGACCAATCACTGATTGCTAGATCAGTGCTACAGGTTGAATTTATTCGCGGAGTTAAATTTGGCGAAAAGTGCCATTTCATGCATATTCGCGAATTAATCTAACACTGTCACTCTCTATAAAGATTTAACTCTATTGCGGATAGCAATAGAGTTAACCCTACGCATGCGCACATTGCGTGTTTCGGTTTCTATTTAGCTTGCAACTACGAGTCAATCGCGCTAAGCTATAAATTTTTTGCTGGGTTCAGAGGTTTTTACGAATATTCATCAATTTGGAGGCCTTTGATGAACCAACAACTTCTGATAAGTAATGAGTTTTCTTCAAAACCGTTTACTAAATTAGTTGAATTTTACTTTAGTTTTTCGGTAAAACGCAATATTTATTTTTTCCATCTTTACCGCTTCGTTATTTGTTTTAGAGTGAGAGAGAGATTTTTCATGATAACGGAGGCACAATGACTGCAAGGGTAATATATGTCATTCTTAGAAGATCACCAATCATTCAGGGAGGTCTTGAAATTGAGGTAAAAGTGGCCATGCAACTGCTAACGAGAAGAATGTATCTGTTTTAAAAACGAACAAAAACGGGTTTACGAGCGCAAAGTTTTGGCCAACCAACAGAACTTAGCAATAGTAAGCCATGAGGAGTGGCTTACTATTGCTACTACATGGATTATAAATTCCTTACCAGCCATGTAGTAGCGAGAGAATCACCTTTTACAGTGACAGCGATATAGAGCTGCTATTATCATAATAACTAGTCAGAGGGCTCCATTATACACTAGTATTCACTTATCAAGAGTATACCAGTTTAGTTTCATTGCTAGACAACAGCCATATTGACTAAAATGTTTATATTTACTCCAATCATTGTTTGTAAAATATTATTTGTTTTTGAAATATTTTATTTGTACGCTCGTTTGTAATAAGTTATAATATATCTATACATGAAATAAAATATATAATTTAATCATGTTTGCTACAGCAATATCAAGGAGTTGTTGTTGATGGAGGGGTCTAGGCTGACTGGTTGCTTCTCTGCCAATATTCCTGCCTTGATGAATATTACTAATTGTCTCTAGTTTTCGTAATCAGAATAGGTTATATTTCATTCTCAATCTGCAGTAAACACAAAAAAGACAAAACATTAATAAGTGATACGGAAGTACAAAAGCAATAGGTGAAGTATTTAATGAAAGCGATCAGTTTTTAAACAAAATAATTAACTAACGCAGTTAATTATGGAAAAACGTATTTGCACTGCAAATCAAATGGGTACATACCACAATGTCCAAATCAGAATCATTATCATTTTCAACTACGGTATTAGAGATTGATGGAGTTGATTTCAATATCAAAAGACTGTAGGAGATATTTTTTGTGATGACGAAGCCATGCCGAATAACTTGTGAAAACTTTGAATAATTTTGTAAAGAAGTTTGATGCAAAAGCAATAAAACTCGATGGCCCGGCGATGATTTTAAAGAAGTTCTGGAACTCGGCTACGTTTAGTATTTCTGCCTTGTGACTATTTTTGCAATGACACCATTCTGGATATTTTGTGACAACCTTGAATAATTTTGTAAAAAAATGTGATGCACTAGCAATGGGGTTAGCTCAAAGCCCCAGCAATTACTTTAAAAATGTTTTGGAACTCAACTATGTTTAGTATTTATGCCTTGCGGCTAGTTTTTAATTTGAGGCAGTAATTATTCTCCCTTGTGATTAAAAATAGGACTAATTATTTGTTGAATTGAATAATTTGCGGAATTGACTGCTCGCGAAATCATGAATTTTTATAACCAACGAATATTTTTATCATGTAGGGTACTTATTTCTCAATGTTTCTGTATAATATGTGGCTATGTAGCTATAAATCTTGGAAATGATATTCCTGGCTTTATCCTGGCTTTTTGGAAACAGAAGTTGGGGATGATAATTACGATCTATAATTATAAAGATGAGTGTCTTAAAACCCATTATTATTTAAATTCAGCCTCCAAAACAATCTCTGTATTTCATGACAGGTAGATTAGTTATTTAACAATGCTCGTAGCTTGTTACAGGATGTATAATAGGCTGAATGTCGAGAAAAATTAGCTCAAAATGCGCGATTTTATTACAAGCTACTTTTGCTATTTTTGTTATCTGTTTTGCATTATATCTGTTATATATGACTTTTGCGACATTGTAATTAATCATAATAGATTGTTAAATGTGTCGACAAAAAATTCGAATAGAATAGCTGTGCTATTGTTCATAAATAACAAGGCTAACGATTGGTGAAGGTATTACAACGTCAGTCTACCAGTCGTAATTTCACGAGTTGGAGTATCATAAAAAGTTATTTTCGTCCTAACCTTGACGCCTGAATAGCAATAGATGACAAACAGGTAGAACACCCTTTTATAGTAAAATAGGTTTGTTGCTCTGTCTTTGTTGATTGTCTTCAAGTGTCCACTGTATTCAATTTATTCAAAGTTTCAACTCAATGAAAAGGTAATTTCGACTTTAACAAACTGCCCATGGGTGCCCATGTGTTTATTATGACTTCTGTAGTGTGCAAACCATGTTAAAACCTGCAAGAAAAGGCAACTCCTTTTACTAACCAACTTTTACCATCGGGCCTGTGTGTACTAGAACAGTGAACTATTGTAGCAATGTTATGTTGTTGTCTTATGGGCTCATTCAGGCTATTTATTAATAACTAGTTATGCTAAGGCAGTCAATTAGTGCAGATAATAGTGTGCTTGGCAGTTAAGAAAGTTGCGAGTTCAAATCCTGTTAAAATAATTTCTTTTCTGTAACATTTTGTTGTGGCTTTGAACATACAGATGCAGAAATGAACTCGTATCTTGTTATGGTAAATTTCATGAAATACACATTCATGTAGACATATTTTATCAACAGCATTGAGTCATCTCTGCATCAAAATTGGGAGAGTCTAGGGCACTGATGGACACACTTTTCAGCCCGGAGTGCACCTTGACTTTTAAAGTATGACAGACGGGCCGGATCAGCACAAGATACGATATATATAAAAAACAATTTAATAACGGCTTGTTTGAAACAATTAGAAAATAATATTAAACATGTTTAACAGTGTTGTATCAAAGCTCTTTGCACATATTTTAGAAATTTGCTACATTATGTAGCAAAATCTGACAGTTTAGGTGCTCTGGAAGTAAAGTTATAAAGGTGCGTCCGCACATGCTGATTTTTTCGTAGGTTTCAACTGATATAACAAAATGAACAAAAAACATCAAATTATTTGACTGAAGTTCAGAGAATTGTCAGAGCTGTACATGCACACTCAAATTCTCAGCGAAAAGCTTTGAATTGGCAAAACAAACTGCTAGCGAGCGCAGTTCTAGCAGCTTTTGCAATACCCTAGGACACTTATGTATTCACCTCATCTAACTTTCGCGTTTTCGCGAAGTCATCCTCTCGCGAAAATTTCATGGGCGAAACTAAACTATCATAACGAACAAGCAAAAACGTGGAATTAAATAGCCTTGTTCATTGACACTGTATAATGGAATTTTATAACAACATTTATTTTAACGTTTTTAACGACCACTATAGCATCGTTAAAATATAAACCAACAAAATAATTTGACTGTCAAAATTAGATTACATTATTATTTTGCAGTTAATTATGATTATTTTCCCATTAATAATGATTTGTGATGATAGGAACTTGACGTCAATGCACACGCATTAGTAGCGCTATTGCTTGTTGGGGACATCAATCAATGCAGTGTGCATCGCGTGTTGAAAGAAAATAATACACACTGACACTCACAGTACTACACAAGCAGCTTGGCTCAGGAAAGGTTTGGATTTACCACTGACACCTCTTCAATAACTTGTAATGATTCAGAAGATGAGACAATAGAGAAAGAGTTAGCTCTGAAAAATAACACTAATAAAAAAGGAAGTGAAGTTATAATAACTACACGCTGTGCTAGTATCTGTAGCTGTAGTCCTACTAGCAGCTGTATCGTGTATGTATTTGTATACAACTTGTAATTACTGTAATGAAGATGTTCAGCAATTATTAGCAGCAGTCGAGTGTTTGGGAAAACGTTGAAATTAATATACACAACACTGTTGATCGTTAAAATTAAAATACGTTAACGAAAAAACAAGCTAAATTGTGACAAAAAACGTTAAAATTGTCAGCGTAATTAAATTCCATGCTGCAATACTCCATGAAACAAATTGCAGCAAGCGATCAAATTGCATTATTGATCTCAGCCATACAATTCTACGTGCGATTCACAATTACAAAACAATCTGAAATCGAAATATTTTTTTTACCGGCGAACCGAACCTGAGGAACCTAATTATGTTTATTCCACTGCATTTATTTTCACATCACTATATTTTCGCACTCATCAGAGCTGCGAAATTAAGTTGCAGCAAAATTTTACTCTGTATGCTACTCGCGAAACTAAATACTAGCGAAATATAGGTGTCCTAGGGTATACATAGTTTGAGGCCCACAATGCAACACGAAAGAAAAATAGGCAATTCTACTAATGTAATTCACTATAGTAAATGCGATGCAACGGACTTTATCGCCCTAGAGCTTGCAACTCATGTCACAACAGAACCTTTGCTACTAAAAATAAATTAATTATTATAAAAAATAACGGACTTGTAGTCATGGTGTTCGACAATAAAAAACCAACGATAGTGCAATCTAGACAGTTACATCGTATGTACGATTTTGAATTTCGCTGGTACTATTATTGTGTATCGTAATACGTGTCTTGGACTATACCAATCGCGAAAGCTGCTAAACTTGCGCCCGCTAATAATTTGTTCAACCGCATAGACGTGTTCCATCAATGATTTTGGTGTGCATGCACAGCTCTGACAAATCTGTGAATTTCGGTAAAAACGAACAAAAAAATGGGACTCATAGTCGTACCTTAAGCCTCCATCCACAGTGAGCCTAGTTTAGATGATGACTATCGTATTTTGTAACGGTTGCAATAAATCTGCAATTTCGTAAGTTTTACAATAATCTTTCAAATTTTGCAAAGAAGTAGTCAAAAACGAAATATAAGACAAAGCTTTGATAATACTTTACAGAAACAATAATACACGAATTGGAAAGAATTATTTGGCATTTATCGGCTCTTGACATAAGCTATTTGTTGCGATCTGACTGCTGCTTCCACTTTGACATTTCAGCTTCATTTTGTTTCTCAAATTCTTCTTCACTGTCTTCTATTCTTAAATATTTTCCTTCGCTGCTGTGCTAGTCAATATCTGCGCCCAAACGGAATTTCTTGGCAAAGCAGATATTTTCCTTGTGTAGTTTTTCGAATACTTTTCACGAAACACAGAATTTGTCTCATCCGCAAGATGGAACCAGCGAATATTGACCAGGTCAAGTATGTTTTGTTACTCACGATTATTATCAAATGTTTCGTGGAAAAGGAAATTGGTCACATGTTCACAATTAAAAGGAGGTTGCCAATTCTTAGCAAACTATCGGGAAAGTTTGGCAGCTGCAGACCTTCCTGACTTGCCCCCGATGCTTCGTCCATGCGATCGGCTTACGGTTCATATAGTCGACAATGAATGCGGAAAGAAAAAACGCTGACTGATGCCGATATAGTGGGAACCAGCGTTTAGCGAACCCAGTGAACTTTCATGCAGTAACGTTGGTCAATATGTGTTCAGTGTATAAACAATGATCAATGTTTCAGCAGATTTACTATTAAGGATGCTCAACTCGTTTGGGAAAGACCCGCATAACAATATAAGCAGTTTCGCTATTTCCACATATATTTTCTGTTTGTTCCTCTTTTTGAGGATGGTTGACAATATTCTTCTGAATATCGGTGTGCAATTATGTTAAGGTTAAAAACTTGAAGTTTCAAAGTTTAAATTTAAATTCAACCTTATTTTGCGATACTGGTCAGATTGGTCATATGATACATAAATCAATGAGACATGTAGGGTCGGATAAATCCACTTTAAACTTGTTCAAACAAGAAAAGTTGGTAGCATTTTTAGGATCTCGGGGTAGGTATAACCAAGACAAGGCTGCCCCCAATCGGTTATTTGTTTCCTTTTGATTAGATATTAATATATATAATCAGCTGTCACTATGATTATATATCGTAGTTTGTTTACTGTTGATTAGATATTAATATATTCATCAGTTGTCCCTATGATTATGTAGTATAGACAATTTCTCTAGTATTTATTGTTGACTCATGTTGATAATACTGATACTCTATGATAGAGTTAGTTATATGTTAATTTCGGATTCATGCTCTCATCTCATCCCTCACATACAACGAGCCACATAACGCAGCTTTAAGGCAGGTTCACACTCTATCTCTGTATATCAATATTAATCACACCATACTTTGATGATTGTCTGTGAAAACAATGTTTACTCTATCACAAACTTATTCATGTTCAGACTAGCAATTGATTCACAGCACAGAGTTCTGATTATATAATGTGTTAGCGGAGCGATGAAATACTAGTCCTGCAGCAATATTATGACATACATCACTCTACATCACTGTATGTCAAAACCTGACATACAGTGATGTAGAGTGAACCAGACTTTAGTAAGCTTCATACAAGTTGTTTATGATCTGCTAGTAGTTAGTTAAATAGCCTATCATGTCTGCACTTGATTGAAATGAATCAATCATAGGCCTGCATTGAGCCAATAGAAAACGTGTTTACAGGTGAAGTTGAGCTGAGTTTTTGAGCTGCAAGTCAAATTTCCAATATCTCAGGCTAAGTGAGCATGAATATAAGCTATCAATGCCTTCTCATAATTATATGCTAGTACTCTGGTAGTGAGATGTGTCAATAAAGCATAGACAATAACTGTTTGTTCCCTTAATCTTAGATGATAGTCCTGTTTGACAGCGTCAAACTCTCCCAACACCTTCTGATAAAGTCTACGAAAATGTTGTGCAACTTCATTTTAGAATTTTAACACTGATGGAAAGGAGTTGTCTTCTAGAGCAAAGTCATGAGCTGACAACTTCTGTTGAATCAAACCTAGTTAAAGATTTTCAAATGCTCTTTTGTTTGTAGACCAAAGACGTATGTGAGGAGGCCTGCCCACCTGCAATGACTGCTACAGGATATGTACCTGACGATACTCGTCAGCAGCCTATGGTGGCAGGGTCATGCAGAGATAATTGGAGACAATGGGAAATATAGACACGTTATATGTAGTATTGATATACTGAGGTTGTGAAAGAAATGACAATAGATTCCAATGAGTAAAGTAATTGAGATGAAACGGTTTAGTATTGTAAACAACTCAATCTTTGCTATAATAAGAATTGTCTCTGTCTGAAGCCATACTAAAAACGTTGGTAAAAAGATTCCTCTCACGGCATTCAAAACAAGATATTCAGTTTCCCAACAACGCTCGCTACTATCTGTGTCACTCGACCACTTGATTGCATTTTGGATTATTTGTGCGCATAATTATTACATGTGACTTCTCACAGGACACCGGCAGTCCTGTGGACAGGACTGCCGGTGTACCAGTTTGTGATCGTCACTTCATGTCTGTTTCTGATTCCATAGCCTGTTCTCAAGAAAATTATGTTGTATAGTTATTCACCCTTCCAGTATGAACAATAGTTGCATTTGTCTTGTATATATCACTCAACTTGTAAATTGTTTGTGCTGGTTTATGCAATGTGAATGGAAGAGTGAACTACATGTATATATTTAAATGTAACTACGGTTATAAAGTTTAGATAAAAGATTGCTTCATGCGGGGTTTGAACTTGTGACATTGCATCTGGTTGACCAATACCCTAAATTATCCGGTTGAAAGCTGTAAAATTTTTATAATAATGCTCTTAGCGTGGCTAGAAACAGGTGGTTAGAAACTCAGCTCCTATTCTGCTAATAAATTCTTCACTGCGTACCAGCGATGTTTGCAGTCTAGTTTTTTTGTCACTATGTTGAAATGATTTTTACTGTTCTTTTCATTTTAATATTGGCATCAGCTGTTGTTGTGTTTATGTTTGCAGTGTTACGCATCTCTGTTGACATCTATTCTATTTTTTATTTGCCCATGATTGTTGAAAAAAACTTGAAATATAGCCTCAGACACATTGCTATTTATGTCTCAAGTAATATAACAATAAGTTGGGTAGAATTTGTGACATTGTTTTTCTTTTAATGCTGTGTAAACATATGAGTAGCCCATTCTGATGATTGGCTAAAGATGATATCATATGTTTATCACTTTTAAACAAGAAGTACTGCTATGTACATCAATTTGAAGGAAGTTTAGGCGCGTCTTTCTTTTTTGAGTGTTTCAACCGCTATCAAGTTTTGTCAATTTTAATCTTGAAACATCCTGGCACTCACATCACCTAAAATAACTAACGAAATCTTACAGGATTGAAGAATATCTATGCCTTCTGATATAATCTACTAGTTTGATGTGATCAAATATTTAAGGATCAGAGATTTTTTAATTTTGTTTTATTCTAACACCTCTAGAGTTGTATTGGCTGACTGGACAATAGTAGCTGATCTGTGAACAACAGGTTGTAGTTCGGTGTCACTAATTTGAAGTTTGAGGACTTTTCAACCACAAAAAGGTGGTAAGAAGTACATCCTATCACAGATTGCTGTAACTGTAAAAGGAGATCCACCAGTACATTGTGGTAACAGGTAGTTTGGCACAATTATTTATTTTGTAAGAAACTTTGTAGTTGCAATAGCTATGACAATGATTCACTTTTTATTGCTGTAGTTTGGCAAATTTAAATACAGCCATAGAATCACAGAAAATCACCAAATTAAGCATATATGGCCAATTATAGATAGCAGCTGTAGCCTTGTGGTCTAGCATGCTTGACCTACAAGCAACAGATTGTGACATCAAAAAGTGATGTAAAAGTACCACGGCTGGTAACACAAATGGTAATTTTACCTTAAATTACTGCAACTGGGCATGTCTCGAGTATTGGAGGTTTTCTTGCTGCTGGGTTCATGCATGTCCAGATAAGCAGGTTTGTTCACCAATGCTCTCAAAGGTGAACTTCCATTAAATTTCACTTGGTTTCAATAGAAAATTTTGTATTTTTCTATTATTTGTGATTATTTTTCACGCTTGATGCATCCTGACTTTGAAAATGTTTCAAAATTAAAATATACCAAACTTGATCGTAGTTAAGATAATCAGAAGATAAATACATTCTAAATGACATCACTAATTACTATTGTTGAGACAGTTGATATCAGCTTTTGCATTGAAGTTGCGGTGCTACGTGTTTCTATGTTGTTGATCTCTTTACTATTATAGACATTATACTGACACTTTCAAATGATCGGGTCGTTTTAGCCGCAATCAAGTATTGTCGATTTTAATTATGAAATATCATTGAAGTCAGGTCATCGCACATGTCAAAAATAATAACAAAACAAAACACCGATGTTTTCTGTTAAAATATACTAAAATTTTGTGCAAGTTGATCTTTAAACTGGCAGCCATATTGAGTCTCCACCAGCATATTACTTAGAGGGTTTAGGTATATGCAGAAGAGCCGCAGTGATAAGGTGTCACCTTGATAGATGCCGCAGTTCATTCCGACCTAGTCAGCTTTTTACCTTTAGCTGTCGGTTCTGTTTTCGGTGGGTCAATAACATCTTTATAAACTCTACAACTGCATGGAAAAAACTCTACAGCCTTATTCACTCAATGATACAACTCTGGGGAATTGAGTCATAGACCTTTTTGTAGTCAATCCAAGCTATAGAAAGATTGTGTGTTGGGTCAAAATTATTAGAATCAAGAGAAATATAAGTTTACTTTTTATTAGAGCTGATGTAGTTCTAAATATATATTTTACTTTGAGGTATTTAAACTAAGCATTTCGAATTATTGTAGATATTGCAGACTTGTTATAGAATTATAATTCTTCCATAATTACTCTAGTAAATGAGTTACTATATTATTTATATTTATCCAACATTGTGATTAAGATAATTGCAGTTACTTGACATTCAGAATGTGGTTTAGCTAGCCATATGGAGAATAAACAGACGGAAAAGTTAATGCCACGAGTGGGTCTTGAACCCACATACTTACAGAACACTGAGGACATATAATTTTTATACTCCCTTATTTTATAGGGCACTGGAGGCATGTGAAAAGAACTGTTAAAACTGATAAATGGGACATTTGATTTCCAAAGGAGAAATGACTGACTAGCGTTTACTCAAATGTGTTCAATTACTACTTCAAATAGCTTGTTGTTATTCAACAAATTAGCCCTCTTGTACATTTGATATAAGTTAACTTGTGTTATTAATGTATAATTGTATACTTTTTTGCTTTAGTAATTTAGGGTCAAACATAGACTGTAGAAACCAATTTATCAAATATGTTTTTTTTGTTTTGATCATTTCATAAGTACAGTAGATACACGAATTAACCCTTTAGTGACCGCGCGTTTACGATAGAAAAACCACTAGTGTACCGGGCAATAACTGGCGCGATTTGAGTTTTTGACGTGACCGCATAGAAACTGCAGTAACTTACAACAAATGTGTAGCAGTTACATAAATTAGTATGCATAAGAAAGCTGAGAAATTCTCTACAAGCTGATGCTTCTTCTATGTAGATAGCTCCCAAATACTTACCAAGAAAAATCTCAATTTGCTGAAGCTATGAAAATTTTATTTTTGTATGTCATTTTCAAGTGTACTTTTCAAATTGATATAAGTAATTGACCATGTTGTATAAATGATACTTGCGTAGAGTCATATGTTCAAAAAAATTTGCAAAAAAACTGATTGTCGAAAAGCATTGAACGCGGAGTTACAAGCTCCGTTGCAATGCAGGGACGCTTTGCGAAATTTTCAGCGCGTGACCCTAACAACCTGCGAACAATGGAGGCTTGACATGGTCGTCTAAATTTGGCTATAACTCGCATGCAAATTTGCATGGAGCTATAAATGAATATGCATTTGAAAGCTTAGAAACCTTTCAACAAACAGCCATATATTTCCTGTACATCAGCTGAGAGCACTTTAGTCACAAGCCAGATTTGACAAAGTTGTCACCCCTCTACCATAAAAATTCGATAACAAATACATTTTTAGAAGCAGTATCTCTGCCAAAACCGGTTCATGATACGCATCTGCATTTATTTACGCCATGTCATATGTTTACAAAAGTTTGAAAAAAAAATGGTTGTGTAAGCGCACCAAAGGTTGAGTCAGGTGCTCCTGTGCATTGCGGGTGCAGACCTACGAAATGCTCATGACGCCATGGCGATAAGCAGTGCAACTGTTACCCGGCATGGCTCCTCAAACTCTGCCATAACTCTCGTGCAAATTGACATAAAACTGCAAATGAATATGCCTCTGAAAGCTGAAATATTTTCCTACAGACTGAAATACTTTCCTCCAAGCAGCTTGCAGATACTGCAACTTCAGATCTATATATTCAGTTATCATTTTTTACTGTCAGATTGATATGCATTTCTTGAAACTATAGATTCATGTAACAATTTTGCATATAAACTGATCGCATGGATGCATGTGTGCTGCAGCAAAGATTAACTGGTGGTGCACAAGAAGTATTAAGTAGTGAGCCTGTATTCACACATTTGGTGAAGCAGCAAAAGACAGGAAGCAAAATTTGTTATGAGCAGAAACGGCAAATGATGGAGAAATCCTTCTGCCAGATGGCAGAACAATATGAGAACTGAACTTTTTGATTAGATGTGGCCCTGAAGAGGGCCGTGGGCAACAAATACAACATAACAATGCACAACAACTACAATATATCATGACATTTCAGCAAATGTATGTACAATAGCTAGCAACACAACAAAGCATTTGCATAAACTAAATTATTTTAAATACAATTTGGAAATTTATCTAGCATTTTAAGGCTCAAAACAGGGTTCGCACAAAGGTACTCCACATGCTTGGCATTTAAATCTAGTTTCGTCTCGCTTACGGGTGTTGTCATCAGCTCGCTTTGGGCAGCGCCTACAAATTCTATATTTAGCTCGTTTACCTTTTCCTGGACTATTTAGCACTAATCGATGAGCGGAAGAAGTTGAAGCGCGGGGAACAGTGTTTTTGCGGCAAGATCCAGTGTATTCAAATATTTGTTCAATTAATTTCTGTCGGAACTCTAAGTCAGTTATTTTACAACCGCTACGGATTCTATAAACTATGGCTGCATTGTACACACAAATATCTAATAAATGGAAAAATAGTTTTTTGTACCATTTCATGGTTTTACGCGCAGCGTTATAATAATGCAAATTTTGATCAGATTTGTCAACTCCTCCCATGTATTGTTCGTAATCCAAAATAACAGCTGGTTTGCAAACTTTATCCCCTTTATAGTTTACTTTGCCTGTATCTATGACATCCAAGTTTTTATGCGTAGTTGAAATTACAGAAATACATTTTTTATCTCTCCAACAGTCAATCATACTTTCTCCATTAGAAAAGCTTGTTGTTTCACCTTTTTTAATAGCTTTTCCATTGTTCCGCAAACATGAGTGTTATTTTTAATAAGTTCAGCTGCTAACTCTGGCGAATTATAATAATTATCCATATATAAACAATGACCCGAATTAAGCAAACCATTCATTAATTTCATCACTATGTTCAGAGTGATACTTCTAACAGTTCCTTCGGCTTGTTCTCGCTCATCACCAATGTACACAGACAGCTTGTGCACTTAGCCAGAGTGAGCATCGCAGAGAGCAAATAGCTTTATTCCAAATCTAGATCTTTTAGATGGAATATACTGCCTGAAGCTGAGCCATCAGCCTGAGCCTGACAGCATCGCAGAGAGCAAATAGCTTTATTCCAAATCTAGATCTTTTAGATGAAATATACTGCCTGAAGCTGAGCCATCCTTTCCAAGCCAACAAGATTTCATCTTTAGATATAAATTTACCAGGCAGCAAAACAGAAGATAACCGATCAGATATCATGGCTAAAAAGTTTCCTAGCTTGAATAATTTATTGCCAGCAGGGTTTTCCGAATTGTCAGTGAGATGCAAACTGTTCAAAACCATTAAAGACTTCTTCCTCGAAATCATCTTACTAAACATTGGCGTTGATATTAACGGATTGGTAGACCAATACGACAACAAAGTACGCTTCTTGACAATACCCATGAGCATAACTAAACCAAAAACTCCCCAAATATTTTTGCCATCGACAGACTCCCATGCATCGCCATGTTGTTGAAGGCCATATCTATTCGTTTCGTTAACTATAACATTCATGATGGCCGATGTAATAAAAAGCTGTAAATAATTGAAAATTTGTATCTGTCCAGTAATTCGACTTTGCACACCTGCCAAGCTCTCATCAAAATGTCGTTCTTTCAGTTTTAGATCAGCTCCTCTTTGAAATCCGAAATTACTCCCTGGTTCAACGCCGGTCGTTTCACTCTCACTTCGCCATCATATTCACTCTGTCGATCTTCTTTTTTACTCTCATCATCTTCCCCACATTCTTCTGACCTGAAATCCTCATCTCCATTTTTGAACCAGTTGATATCATCCTCTAAACCAATTTTTTAGCCGAACTGAAATAATCACGTCCGTCCATGTTGATCAGCTTTTCATACAGAAAGATCAAGTCTTTACAACGTGTTCTTTTTGCACATGCGAAAAAAATTTATTATTTATAGCCTCAAAACAGTAGTAAAAGACTTACTGAAATTGCTCAAATTTTTAATTTTAATTTTTAACGTTGTTTTTAAAATAAATAAAACGTTTTAAAAAAGGTCTATTGAGAACGGCAAAAGTGTCGGGTTATTCGGTTTTGGTACGCTGAGACATTGCTCGTAAACCGACAAAGGTCGGTTTTGGATCGCAATGGGTTAAATAAAAAGCAAGATGCCAAACCCCTGGTTAAGGAAGGTCCCTAGCTCGTCCCTTATTGTTAGCCCTCAGTTTTTAGGTTACTATGTAATGTAGGAATGCCTCAATAATCATGAGCCTTGTTATGCACTTTACTGATAGCACTGATTGGGGAGGCAACTGCTATTAACCATTTCCTGCTTTTCTGAAACTGACTCTAGTATTGGTATCAAGAACTAACAAGGAAATAATCTCTTCACTACTGCTTTCTAGTAGTAACCAAGTTTCATCCATTCTCTTACTTATGTTCTAATCTAGTTTGCGATGAAAATGTTATATAACAGGAATAGCTGTGTGTGTTAAACTCTACCTTCTGTAAAATATAATTATTGTGTTTTTTCAAGCTGATTAGCAGACTTCACAACAAACAAGTTTGTCAGCTGACATATAATAAAGGTAATGGTACCTTTCCTCTTGTCTCCAGCGACTAACTAGTTAACACATTTCTCCCCATAATGAATGGATAGATACGCTGGTTGCTGTTTAAGGTCTCTGATAATATGCTAGCGCTTTCATGAAAATCATACAGTGGCTACATGCTGACCAGTTAACAAAATCTGTTCTGGCTGAATATTATTCAATGTAGTTACTAGTAGCCACTACTATAATCTATTGGTAAGTTCTCTAGTTTGTTAAGTAGGTTTCTCTGTCGACCACTAATACTATCTAACATGAGAAGGTATGATGATACTTCGGAGTTATCTTTCTTTGTCAATATCTATGTTGAGCTAACACAGTAGTTATTCGATTACCCTACAGGGTGAAAATATTCATTGGTCATAAAAATTCACGATTTCGCGAACAGTCAATCCCGCGAATTATTAAATTCAGTGGATAATTAGTTCTATTTTTTAATCACAAGAGAGAATAACTACTGCATCAAATTGAAAGCTAGTCGCTAGCCTAGTTTTTAATGTAAATACTAAACGTATTTGAGTTCCAAAACATTTTTAAAATTGTTGCCTGAGCTTTGAGGTAACACCATTGGCAATGCATCACATTTATTTATAAAATTGGCCAAAATTATTCGAGGTTGTCACAAGATATGCAGAATGGCGTCATCGCAAAAATGGCCACGAGGCAGAAGTACTAAACGTAGCCGAGTTCCAAAACTTCTTTAAAATCATCGCCAGGCTTCGAGCTTTATTGCCATTGCGTCAAACTTTGCAAAATTATTCAAGGTTTTTTACAAGTTATTCGGCATGGCTTCAGCATAGCAAAAAAAAATCTCCTAGTCTTTTTACATTAGAATCAACTCCATCAATCTCGAATACCGAAGTCAAGGACGATCATGATTCTGATCTGGACATTATGGTATGTATTTGATTTGCAGTGCAGATACGTTTTTTCATAATCAACTGCATAAGTTAATTCTTTTGTTTAAAAACTGATCGCTTTCATTAAATACTTCAGCTATTGTTTTTGTACTTCCTTGACACTTGTTAAGATTTCTTTCTTTTTTGTGTTTACTGCAGATTGAGAATGAAACAACCTACTCTGAGTACAAAAACTAGAGACAAGTAGTAATATTCGTCAAGGCAGGAGTATTGGCAGAGAGGCAACCAGCCAACCTAGACCCCTTCATCGAAAACAACTCCTTGATATCGCTATAACAAACATGATTAAATTATATATTTTATTTCACGTACAGATATATTATAATTGTTTACAAACTTGAGTGAACAAATAAAATATTTCAAATACAAATAAAATTTTACAAACGATGAATGGAGTAAATATAAACAGTTTAGTACATATGGCGGTTGTCTAGCAATAAAATTAAACTGGTACTCTTGATGTGTGAATACTAGCGTGTAATGGTGCTTTCTGACTAGTTATTTTGGTAATAGCAGCTCTGTCGCTGTCACTGTCTTGGGTATGTTTTGAAGGCGATTCTCTCGCTACTACATGGCTGGTAAGGAAGTTATGATCAGAACTCTCTTTGTGGCTTACTATTGCAAAGTTCTGCCGGTTGGCCAAAGATTTGTGCTCGTAAAGGCCTTTTCGTTCTTTTTTAAGAAACAGATATATTCATCTCGTAAGTAGCTGTGGTCACTTCAACCTCAATTTCCAGACCTCCCTGAATGATTGGTGATCTTCTAAGAATGACATATACCACCCTTGCAATCATTGTTCTTCGGTGTATGACAAAAAACATCTCTCTCACACTAAAACAAATAATGAAGCAGTAGGGATGGAAAAAAATAGTATTGTGTTGTACCGAAGAACCAAAGTAAAAATTAACTAATATAGTAAATGTAAAAAACTCATTACTTACCACAAGTTGTTGGCTTATCAAAGGCCTCCAAAGCGATGAATATTCGTGAAAACCTCTGGACTCAGCACAAATTGTTTACCATAGAATAGCATGATCGCCTCGCAGTTGTAAGCTAAATAGAAATCGGAACAAGCGGTGTGTGCATGCGTAGGAATAACTCTATTACTAGCTGCAATAGAGTTAACTTTTCCTAGAGAGTGGCAGTTTTCAGCCGCGAATAAATTCATCCGCGAATATGCATGAAAAGACAATTTTCGCGAAATATAACTCTGCGGACGAATTCATCCTTTAGGGTATATTGAGTAGTATGTTATGGTATACTATTTCATTACCATATTTATCAGAAGAAGACAAGCATGTAAATTAATATAACATTTTAGCACTGCACAAATATGGTTGTTACACACGTTGCTGGATTTTTACACCACATATTGACTTTCTTTAGTACATGTAGACTTGGCAAGCCTCCAGTCAGCAATGCCATAATAAATTCAGCTCTATACAAGCTTCCATGTTACACGCTCCCTCCGAAGTAGTGTCAATCAACAAGCGTTCTTCTAGTAGAATTGGCAAACTTCCAAAAATTCAATTTGCCTTGGAGAACAGTTTTGTCTTGATTAATAGTTTGTTATCTTTATCATTCTTGGCTGCAATTTAGGAATTTAGGAAAAATTTATAATAGACTAGCTCTGTGAACCGACCTTTTAACCTTTCCTACAGACAGATAATAGTCTCCAGTAAACAGATTACAGTAAATGAGTGTATCTATTCTCATACTGATTGTTCATGATGAAGACTATGTTATAACATACTACATGGGCTAATAATCATATGCACTTATGTCTGTTTTCTGTAACCTGCAGTTTTTCTGATCTACATGCAAACATTCACAACATTCAGTATAGCGGGGCATTTCTATCAGATGCTTTATAACTTTTCTAATTGCTTATTACCAGCTTTCTTCTAGAAGGTTTGGCAAGATTCCAGGTTTCGTTGGATTTTATTTCTATGGATGTTTGCCAAGGAAAGTTTGAAGAGCTCTCTGACCTTTCACCTATTGACATATTCTACTCCCCTGCTATGATAGTCTCACATTTTCGGTCCAAAGACAATATAATTTATTACAAACCTTTAAATTTAAAAAACACCGAGTAAAATATCCAAATAAGTATAAAAATGAGACATTCTGGTCTACAAATACCTGAACCCAGCCTCAAATATACCGGCATTCAAACAGCCCAACACATAAAATCAAACATACTTATTTAAGCACTACAAGGATGCATGTAGTTGTCAACATGGCTACAAATAACATGATATGTACACCCATGCATGTATATATACTTATACACTCCAACACTATGGTGTATGTACTATGATTGTTCAGCATGTAGAGAGTCATATACAAGTAGAACAACCCACTTTATACTCACACATATTCAGATGCATGCAGACATATGTACATATAGCAAGGATTACAGACAGTTATCAAGAACATCTAGTAATATAATAATCACTAGTAATAATAGAAGGAATCAGCATGTTTATAATCAACTCTCTCTAGTTATTAGTTATGTCATATTGTAGAAAGAGAGACTCTTGCTGTTGTATTTAGGAAGAAGTAGGGTGGACTCATACACTTCTAAGGACCACACACTACCTCCAGCTATATCACCATGTGCCATCTGAGAGACTATCTTCCCTACAATATATAATAATAAATACACAGTCATACTTCAACAGATGAATATTAGTTACACATGGACACTGTTGTCAGCCAGGTCTTCCAGTTAAAATAGAAGAAACATAGAGGCAGCATACAATTTGACATGAAACGACATGATATATTTCATAGCTGCAGATGATTGGCTCTCTCATATCACAATAAAAACCATTGTTACACAGAATGTTGAATGACGGGGTTAATATAGTAATAGATACATGCATTTTTTATATGGCTTAAAATCATTTTTTGAAAGTGATTTTTTTCTATTTAGCGCACATTCGGAACTCAATCTACCATCAGCAGGAGCTCAGTTTATCATGCAGCTTTATAATTCACATTTAAAATGCTGCAAATACTGTAGATGGCCAGCTTTTTGTTAGCCAAAGAACAAATGCTTCTTGGAGCTCAGTCTATAATAGAATAAAATGTGAGTCAAGGGATTCCATTAACAAATTACAAAATAATTTTCGTTTTAATATCATCCTGCAATATGAACTCGGTCTACTATATGGTATTATATATGGTACATTCAGTGTAAGCACAGCATATGATGCAGTAATATATTATAGATTACACTATTATATGGCTCAACTCTTTGTAGCCATTCATACCTTTTAAAGTGTTTTGTTTGAAAAAATAGGAGCTCAGTCTATCATCAACTATTTGATATGCTAAAAATATATGGTTACCCTCTGTGTAGCCATTTACATATTTTAATTAAAATATATCCCTATATTATAATAATAAATATTATAATAACCCTGCATCATACTCATAACTAACCTGTACTAGAACTAATGACATAGATAGTCCTGCTGTTTTGTGCAGCCAGTAGAGTAGACTCTCCATAGCTGACCAACCCTTGAGGGTTCTTCACTTTAGTGAGGATCCACAAGACTCCCTGGGTGGTCCGGTCTATTTTAAAGACTTTGGAATGTCTGAAGGATGATATTATGAGAGAGTTGTTGTCAGGGGCGCACATTCTGACATTACCACTATCAGCGAGAAGAGGACAGGGAATATGATGTAGAACTTGACCTTCTAAGGAGTAGGTAGTGATTCTGGTGTTGGATGGGTCTGTGTTAAAAACTTTTTCTTCAATTATCACCAACATTTCAGAGAGGGAGCCATAATAAGGATGCTTCCAGCTGGTGATGAATTCCCCTGACATGCTGTAGACACCAATTGCAAAAGGACTAGTACCGGACAATGTGTAAATTCTTTCCTTATAACAAGTGACAGACTCTACTGGACCGGAGGTAGAGATGAACTTGTTGGTGATCTTATGATCAATATCTACTCTGCTGACTGTGTTATCATCTAGTCCAATATAAGTATTACCCTTATAGTGGCAGATGGAGAGGGGACGGGCTGGTAGTTGTATGGAGGAAAGTTTGGTGAGGGACTTAGGGAGTTGAACAGGTGGAGTCTTTTGTCCTTCAATGATGATATAATGAGAGGAGGCAACTTCTAAATCGATATCTCTCCTCTCACCTGTAGTATATAGAGTGTACATGTGAGTAGCAACAGTTATTAAATATTATACACAGAAATATTGTACTTGAGAGAAAGATATTAGCTCATAGTAGTGTAAACTCCAGTTATATCACCATCTTCACACTGCTCTGTATCTAACTATAAAATTATGTTCATGAATTTTCCTCTTCCTTGCATGACAAGTAGAGTAAGGAAAGGATATTATATCCAATTAAAAATAACTCAACAGTCAGCCCATGTGACAGCGCTGCCATACTGTACAACTATAAACTAATAATTAGTTATATAATACTAATATCAACTGTTATCAACAGCATCCTATATTAACCATTGTTATATGAATTACTTGGAGGTTGCCAACCTGGCTCTTTTTACCTAGCTATTTCTCGCCTAAACACCAGACTATTAACTATTATTGTGGTTAAAGTTGCTCTAGTATTTTATGTAACAATGGTAACTTTTATGTGAATATACAGTTATGGAAACTCATCCTGTAAATGTTAGTTTGACAGCGCAAAGTTAAAAAATATGGAGGCTGCGCATAACTGACAATGAGGCTATGAGACTTATAGATATTTGTAATATAAAACGTATTTCAAATCTTTCACTACTACGCCAAAATCACTATTTTGACCGAATTCATTCAAGCATATTTTCTGAAAATAGATATACCGTTAGTATTTATGCAATATCTTGTGAAACAATGCAGATATTAATTGTTTTATTTTAAAATCCATTTTCTTCAAAAAACAAGATTCACTACAAGATAAATATAAATTCAATTAGTGAGTCTTGCAAAATCCCTTAAGCTTCCTTTGCATAAAACAAACGTGGTAAATTTCTTACTGCCATTGTTTTTACTGATCTGGTTTTTCCGTGTTGAAAAATAAGAAGAAATGGAATTGCTCAGCCAAAACATTTTGATTGGCTACGTGTGATTGGCAACCAGTTTGCTTCGTTGGAGGCAAAACTTGATAGGTCGAGTTAATTTGTAGGCTTCGTAATGAATAGAAAAGTGAAACCCTACTGACAACTCGACTCATCAGCTCACAGTCTGTACTTCTACTACCGCGAAAGACGATACATCGGCTTGTGGTACCAAAATAGTTAAAAGCACATAAATTACATAATTTTCTTATTATATATTTCAATACATCAGAGTCTTGGCTTTCGAATGAGCCTATATTCAATACACAAAGAACAATAGAGCTACGAAAAATAGGGTGTCAAAAGTATGTCCTGCAAAAAGAAAACACTTGGTTCAGGTTCTCAAAATGTGATGTCACAATTATTATTTAGCCTTAGGTAGTCGATCCTATTTGCTGCCATTGAGGCTGCACTTTTCTGTGACAATCGGTGCTGTTAAACTCAGAGAGCGCTATAAATAAACTGAGATTCTAAATAAATCAACAATGCCCGGGATCGTGCTAACGCCCGACCAATACAAACACATGTTTTGGGTTAATTAATTATGCTTTAATAAATGTACTGTCATTGATAAAGGTAATGAAATCACATCGATTAAAATGTGACCTGCGGTTGCGAGGCCCTAGGACTATATGCCAATCGCACTTAAGCGAGATTGCGCAACGCTTGAAACTAATTAGTCTCAGTCGCAACCCTCAACATCACAATAAAGTGAGAGGGCTAGACTAGCCCTGCATAACATCATCGGGAAAACATATTATGATGCTTAGAATCTGAGTTATTTATTATACGTAGAAATAATCTCTACATGGAAAACTAATGACACTGATTCCTTTGTCATCGTCATTGGTTCTCTGGATTTGTCGTATTTTCGCCTGACACTAGCGTCATTATCGTAGTTGATGAATATAAGTGGTAAGCAATAGAATAGGCGGTAAGAGCACACAACATCGCATATGAAAATTGTGACATCACAATTTCCGAGCCTACGCCAGTAAACATTTCTGCGGAAGAGCTCTGGGGAAATCCTATAAATACCAACCAATGTCTGTCACACCATGACAAACAATAGCTCCTTCGAAAGCCAAGACTCTGATGTATTGAAGAACGCAACACAAAATTATGTAATTTATGTGCTTTAAACACTAGACCTGAAACTAATGAGCAGTTCTAACAACTACATTAATTTGTCCAGCAATTTATATTAAGAATATCTCAACTGTCGATGTCAAAAAATTAAAATGACAGAATGCTGAAAAAACTTCAAACATCAGAAATAAAGAAAGGTTGGCTCATCATATACAGTAGCTCTGAGGTTATGAACGGAACAGTTCTGCTCAGGAACAGTCTAAATCAGGGGTGTCAAACTCATTTTCGTCGAGGGCCACATCAGCGTAATGGCTGTCATCAAAGGGCCAGATGTAACTTATAGTGGTAACGAAATGTAATCGAAAAATGTAAAATGAATTTAACTACTCTTCGACGTTAAATAACTCTGACTTCATTACTTAATGTCGCAAACAGAACAGTTGCACAGCAAAACATGCAGGTCACTTTTTTTCGGAAAAGAAACAGAAAAATAACACAATACCCATTAACATGGGCATACTTTTAGTAAACACTAAATAACAGCGACTACACAAAATCAATATGAATCAGCTAAAAACAAAAAACAAAAAGGTTGACTCAGGTCAGAGCTACATTGTTCAAATCAGGTTTAGGAGGAGATGCTGCCTGTCCTTGAACACACCAAGTGGATCTCCTCACTAGCATTCATTGATCATGTTCTAAAAATAACAGAAAACAAAATGCTAGCACAAACATTACATTGTTTTTTTTTGTTTGAATAAAATTTAACTATATTCTAATTAAGTTGATAAATGCTCACCTTTGTGTTTTATGACTAGATGTCTGACACCGTTTTCCTGTTACCAGTGTGTCAATATCTGGCTTTAGGTCTTGGGCTGAGGCAATCCTTAGGATGGCATGGAGGTTGTCATCAGTGAGGCGTGATCTGTGCTTATTTTTGTTCAGATTCATTGTGGAAAACATCTGTTCGCACAGATAAGTGCTCCCAAACATGGACAGAACACGGGCAGCATGAAGTCGAAGCTGTGGCATTAAACTAGAGGGCAGCAAACGATAAAAGTCCTGGATTGGATTTTCCCGGAATTTTGCTCATAGGCCATTGTCACTTTGAAGCTCAATTAACTCTATCTGAAGGTGCTGGGGTGCAGTTAATACATCAGTGGTGAAAGGATTGTCAAATATGTCAAAGACAGCCTGCTGCGCTCTGAAGTCGGAAAAGCGTCGCTCAAACTCAGTCTGTAACCGGCTCAGTTTGGCAGCAAACTGGGCACATGAGAAAGTTTCGTGAAATGAAGCTGACACACTCTGACAAACAGGAAAGTGGGCAAGATTTTCCTGTCTCACTTGGTGCATCCATAGGTCTATTTTACGCTGGAAAGCCGTAATAGTGGCGGACATCTGTGTGATAACTTGTTTGCGTCCCTGAAGCCTCTGATTCAGCTGGGCGAGATGCTCGGTTATGTCACACAACACCGCGAAGTCACACAGCCACTTTGGGTCTGACAGTTCAGACAAGGGTTTACCTTTACTCTGCATAAAAAGAGCTATGTCCTCTCTGAGCTCAAAAAATCGCTTGAGGACTCTGCTTCTGCTCAGCCACCGCACTTCTGTGTGGTACGGCACATCCCCGGTCTCCGAGCCTATCTCCTGCAAAAACAGCTGGAACTGACGATGATTCAGGGCTCGTGCCCGAATAAAGTTTACTGTTTTCGTTACTGTGGTCATTATGCCATCCATTCCTAGTACTTTTCCACACAAAGCTTCTTGATGGATAATGCAATGATACGTTATCAAGGGCGTGTGACAGTTCATTTGTTGCATTTTACACTTGATTAGTTCAACCAAGCCGACTTTTCCTCCACACATTGCCGGTGCACCATCTGTGGTTAATCCCACCAGCTTTTCCCAGGGCAATCCATTTTTACGTGCAGACTTCTCTACCGCATCAAAAATGTCCTGCCCCGTTGTGGTCCCGTGCATTGCAGTTACATCAAACAGCTCTTCAGTAATAGTGAGATCCGGCTTCACGCCTCTAATAAAAATAGATAACTGCGCCGTATCCGTGTTATCTGTGCTTTCATCAACAGCTAAGGAAAAGGCAATATAACTCCGCGTCTCCTCAGCCAATTGTGCTTCAAGACTGTCTGCTAGTTCTTTAACTCGGCTCACGATAGTATTTCTTGACAAGCTGATAATTTTAAATGTCTCCAACTGGTCAGGACACACTTGCTCACACACCTTCAGCATGCACTGCTTCAAAAATGCTCCTTCTGAAAAACACTTGGAAGCGCGAGCGATTTCTTCAGCCACAATAAAACTAGCTTTCACTGCAGCGTTGTTTTGGCTGTGGATTTTGTGAACACACTCTGTTGCAACCGCAGTTTGCTTTTTAATTTGTGGGCAATTTCTTGTTTTTCTTGCAGGCTAGCTTTTCTGTACTTCACTCCGTGTTTGGTGTCAAAATGCCGACGCAGATTGTACTCTTTGACAGCCGACACCGCCTCATAACACAAAAGACACACCGGTCTTTCTCCTTGAAGCACAAACAAGTACTCGCCTTCCCATCTATCTCGAAACAGTCTTCCATCAGCATCAACTTTTCTCTTTCTTGACATTTTGAGATCGCACTTCCACTCATCAGCATTTAGCAGCAGAGAAACACTACCGCCCAGTGGCGCTAAACCATCAATCCGGGGTATCAGCATCGAAAGGCATTGTGGGACTTGTAGTTTATGGCTAAATCACTCGTGCAACCTATTTATTTTTACACAATCAGACATTTTAACCCTGGCTATTTTTAGCAATGCGTGTCAGTAACTCTGGGCAGTTTGTCAAATGATCCGAAGTTGTTAAACTTTTATTAAATTTATATATACGAGTATAAATGTGCCGATAATACAATTATAACTGGTCAAACACTTGTGAAAAAATTGAGCCAACTACAGAAAATGTCATCGAACAGAAAAAAACAGTACTTCATCATTATTTGGGCTATAACTAAAAAGTTCAAAAATTTTTATAAAACTCGTAAAACATTTACAGTCGTTATCCAATGAGCACATGTTCATCCTTATTTCATGTCTCAAAGTATACTAAAAAATTATAGCTAATATCATAAAATTGTTTCTTTCCATAACAATCATTTATTACCTGCCAACAAATTAGTATCGAGTTTTTTGCGATAGCGCCCTAATAAAGATTTGTTATTAGAACGAAGGAAGTCAATAAATATATTTGAAAAATGGTACAAATGGAAGTAAGGTTTCGAGTATAACATCCTGTCCAAGAATTAATTTGATTGGTTTACGCTGTTACTTAGATACAGCTTTTGTAAACAGAGTCGTGCCATTGCCGCTTTTGAGGCCACTAGGGTTTCTGACACACCTTACGCAATACCGCAAAATGGGCCGTTAGGGTTCAGATGGATAAGCTCTCGCGGGCCACATAAAATAGCTTGGCGGGCCACATGTGGCCCGCGGGCCAGGTGATTGACACCTGTGGTCTAAATCATTAAAAAGTCAATAAAAGTTGCAGTTTTATAGTCTTTACATCTTTGTACTTAGTCAAAAAACTTGGTAATTGTTAATAGCTTTGTTAATAATGGTTTATTAGATTCATTCATGAGTCATCAATAGAATATTCCTCTTATTATTTTAGTACAGTAGAAAGTGACAGGCGGCAGTTAACTCTAAGATCACAGATACAATTTGGACTTACTGACCGCATGAACTTATGGATGTCTTTTTGATATTTCACACCAGCAACCCACCAGGGCACATGCTTCAAAATCAAGGCTTCCATGCCAGTAGCAACCTGATATGTATTTTGATGTAAGAGCTGAGAAAATTTTCCTTTTTCTAGCCAAAATTTTCAGATTCTAAATACAAGCTTTACAAGAAATAAAAATACATAAATTTTATTCAAAATACTAAGAATGTGCAAAAACAAACATGTAGTACAGTACATGCAGTACAGTGTGGTCACCCCTCAATGATGATAGAAAATGTATACATCTATCTTCAGTTATTCATACCTATCTGCTTTAACTGTAGCTGGTCTGTGAGTTTGAGCTTTGGCAAATGCTCTTGGGTAATTTGGTCAAGCTGGGCTTTTAACTCCTTGAATCCTCTCACAATCGCTGCCTAAACATAGAGTTATCCTAATAGAATCGATAGAAGAAGGACAGAGATATGTAATGTATAAATTGGTAAACTTATAATCAGTGTATCTATAGGAGAACTGCCATTACTGAATATAAACCCTGACAAGTGGTGCCTGAGGAACAGGACTGATGGTAGGTAAAGCAAGGATGGTAAGGCTGAGAGTGTAGACTAAGCCATGGAAACATACAAGTAAGGAGAGCTAGTAGACAGCTCACAATGTATGGTACATCAGTAATAGCAAGTTCATAGACTCAGATACATTGAAGGAATGGAAGGTGCCGGCAGCTGATAGTATGAGGTCAGTAGGTCATGAGCAATACGTCTAGGAGCCTTATGAAGTAGATCATTCCGACTGAGTGGATCAAAATATTGTATGCAGCAGATATGCTGACACATAGACAAGAATCCACTGCATGAAACTGACAAGTACAGAAACTGATGTCAATACATGTACAAACACAACTATCCACACATGCTCAATAATATATATGCATATCAATACAACCACCTCAAACACCTCAAGTACATTACTACACAGGTACTGGTACATACATGTTCACCAACATATTCACCAACATATTCACAAACCCTCACATACAGTTAGTACAATAGTTCATTCACATTACTGAATTCCTGGATAACAATACTGCTTAATAACTTACTGGGGGATGGCTCTTGGTCCCAGTTTCAAGCAGCTCTTGATGGGTTCTCAGGCTATTCCACTGCTTGAGCAACACATCTTCAACAAAATCAGCAATTTTAGTTTGAGATTTTTGGCGGTTTTCTAGCACCTGTTTCTCAAGTGTGTCATATTTGACTTTAACCGCATTCAGCTGTAACAGAAAATAGTAAATGGAAATAATAGAAAAGCTAATAATCAGGAGTTGTAGCCTCCTTGTCATACTAACACAATTGCTTCAATATCACAGCAACTACTCGGTTAAACCTGAAGAAGAGGAGATAAGTTAAAACAAAAACATAACATTCTTCAGTAGCTATACAGTGGCTGCTATAGGCTGCTTTTTACTAAAATAAAAAGATATTAGACGGGGAATTGTGCCATAAATCCAAATTAGAGACATTATAAGGTGGGATGTTTACTCTATAATGAAAAATGATCAGATTCCACCAATCTCTTGCTGTCCGCATAAGTCAGCGTGTCTGCTTTTGCTGCAACCACTCATTCAAAATGATGGTTTCATAAAACACCAGTTTGTTTCAGTGAATACCAGATAAATTACTCCTAATATATGCTGCTTTTGCAGTTTCTTAACATATTTAATAATAAGTATCTAAAAATGTTCTGTCAATAGAGTCCGTATTAGTGACCTTAATAAAGTAACTGATAGATTTTAGGTACTGATTTTACCAGCATGAAACCTTGTAACTAGAATAATAATTACAAACCTGACTCTCTCTGGTTTTATGAATAAGCTGAAGCATGCTTTCTGTTTTAGCATCATAGTCCAACTGAACTTTGGATACTTGTTTGAAAGGTTTTTCATATTTCTCATCCTTCTTTGCACCCTCTACTGTTATCATAGTACTCAGGAGGGAGGCGGCCAGATTTTCAAGCAACTGGAAGTCGTGTGGTCCACCTGTGTAATATTATCTTAGCTGTTAGTAAGAAACAAATCAAACTGGAAGTACGAATTTGATACAAACCTCATGATGTTAGACAGAATGCAGATGTTTGTGTAGCATCATCTACAACAAACTTTGATCTGTACCTGCTGAATATATATTTTGAAACAAGTTCAGCTTAAGGATGTATAAGTATGATGTTTTGCTGTGCTAATCCAAACACTTGAAACAGTTCAGGAAGGTCCACACACCTAACCACTTTTCCATGTAATAAATGTTATAAGACCGATAAAGCTCCTCAATCAAATGATCTTCCCCGGCAATGTTATAACCGCAAAAAGTGGGTACATTAAACTTCTTAAATGAGGAGAAGAAATGGAACAGACTGAAGAACAAATAGGAGTAACAGTAATATTCTACTAAGTTGTCAGGCGAGTGTGCAATATCTGTCTTTGACCTTCATTGTAGTCAATTTTCATCAAAAAACTTGCAACATAAATTGAATATTTTAACAACTGTTTTTAATAATTTCATTGGTTACTGAGGTTTTGTGAAAATAACCCAGTTTTATTTTATAACAGCCAAGTTTTAGTTCAAAGTTAACACTTTTTATTCAGAGCAACTCATGATCCTTTATAAAATATACTAACCGATGATCAGCCTGCCAATAATGGCGAAACAACAAATATAAATATGAAGCACTTCTTTCATATGCCAACACACAGGTGCTCTCCACTAGTATCAGCTACAACGGACCCACTACAAATTTGCCTACTACAGTGTGCAAATTTACTACAGGTTACCATAATTTTGCCTATAATGTATACAGTGTGCCCTCTAGGATAATTTTGCCCTATAATGTAGAGCATGATGAACTTCTTTGCCCTCTCCAGACAAAATACTTTTCGCCATACGATAATATCAAAAATTTCTGTCGAAATTCAAATTTGGCAGCCGGTTGTGCTTATTACGCCAGAAGAATACTAGTATCACCAATAGCATCAGCAGCAGCAACACCTCCTATGCTGATGAGTTCACTGATGGGTTACAGTGTTAACTCAATAAGCTTACCATTATCACATCTGGTTGAATCTGCTACACATTTCATACAGCTGATGGTATGGCAGACCTTACATCCCATCACTAGCGGCTGATTCTCATGCTTTGTACATATATCTGGCAGATGGGGGCTTTCCTTTGATAAATACTGAGCCATGGGAATTGTATGATGGTCTTCAAGTACATCATCATGTTGCTGCAATAAAGCCAAGCATGTTATGACAGGATACCGGGGCCATGGACACTGGTGTGATGGTCATCATTTAATCAATCAAGTTGCTAGAAAAAAGGAGTGTGTGGTTGCCATAGAATTCATATTGTTGTAATTGGTGAGGCAAATGAAAAAGGTTCAAGGGATTGGTTACAGGCCTTTCCTAATATAAATTAAAATCTGGAAACATATAAGGATACTTTTGGATTATCTAGGTAGAGAAGAGAAACTATTGAGACTCAGATAATACATTGTGATGTCTATCGTTACTGCTAACAATCGTAACATATTAACGTTCATATGCTATGTTTATAAACTATAATATAGCATAATCACTATTCATAGCTTTGATACCTGTGTCTACAAAATCCACTATTGTATCAAGGAGTGATGGAAAGTTGTCAAGTGGTTATATAAATAAGCACGTATAGAGGAAAACTATGGTGCACCATTTGTATCCCAACCGCTGTTACATAAAAATACAAAGCGTAGTGTTATCACCTCTAATATATTGACTGCATATTATACTTGCATATTATGTGGTTGTGTCAAATATGAGTTGATTTTAAAAGAAAATATTTTTTTTGTCTATCAGTTGATATGTTGTTTGTTGTGTTAGGCAATCTCATTGTCAAGATATTTTAATCTTAATATCGAAAAAACTTGATAGCGGTAAACATGCTCAGACCAAAAAGCATGCCCAGACTTGTCCAAAATGATAAAACGTTTGATACAACCTGTCTATATACAGTGAAACACGGACAACTCAAACTTCAAGGGACCGAGCAAAAGTGTTCGAGTTATTAGAGCGTTCAAGTTATCAGGACAGTCATAAGTGCACGTATTTATCAGTAGATACATGTACATATACAAACTATATATCAATCAAAAGCATAGATTGCTTGTTGCAAGTTGAAGGGTCTCTCGTGTAAAGTTTTAAATATTTTTAATCAGAAAGTATAGATATTTTTCTATCACTTGAGATTTGTTTGTTGCTTTAGGTGATGTGACTGCCAGGACGTTCTCAGATTAAAATTGGCAAAACTTGATCGTGGTTAAAACGCTCAGAAAAAATACATACGTATTTTTCTACCGAGCGTTTTAACCAAGATCTATTTTGCAGTAAGTCAGTTATTACAAAACTGCCTTACTATTAAAAACCCATTATCAATTTTGCCGATATTACTTTACAGTTATCCAAATTTTACCTAGCTTTTCTTGCTTTCGGAGGGCTTATCGCTAAGCGGATGTTTGGTAAAATTTGATTTTTGCAAACCTTTAGAAACATTTGCCAATGTTGGTAATAACGAGGCCTAAGAACTGCTAAAAGTCGATGTTTATCTCTATGGCTTGGAGTAAAGTGATATTCTAAAGCGATAGTAACAACCGTCTCGATAGCCGTTTGGAAAAAACTGTTCGAGTTAACGGAGTTTCGGTCGAGTTATCAAAAGCCATTTATCATTGCGTGGGAACGGACCAAGCAAATCCATTTGAGTTAACCATGTGTTCGATACATCCGAGGGCGATTTATCCGAGTTTCACTGTATCTCGTATTTACATCAGCTATTGCAACAAAAGTCTAGTCCTACGCGGCTCTATTGGCATATATTATATTTTGTATTTACTCATGTTGGCTAGAATAAAATTTTAAATCCAGCTACAGATACATTATTATGAATGTTTCAAATACCTCAAATAAGGGAAAATGAAAACTTGTCATATTAACTTTCTCTAAATACTGTAAAAGTTTGAGTACCTACTACCAATTCTACTGGTCTACGGTAATTAGGTCATCGAGTTAGCTTATTTCATCACAGCCTTTGTATCGGCTAAGTTTTCAGTTGCTACATGCACGCCGGAAACTAGCTATTAAATAAAATAGACACGCCGCCATCTTTAGAAATAACATGTTCGAATATATGGCAAAACCAACTGCATCCCAAAAAGTCATGTTTAGTCTACGTTATTTCGTCATTATTAGTATCAATTTGTAAAAAATTTTACTGGTCCCATTCGATTAGTTAATTCAAGTACAAAACAAATGGTTTTATGAGTTGACCAAGGTAGTGAACGCAAAACAACGTCAAGTTCGTTGAAATCGATTAACCCACCGATTCTGGCAAAGGGTTGATAAAACCATTCCTGCACCTGGTTGGCGGTTTGTGGACACAGCTGTTTTCACCTAGTAAGGTGGAGCATAAGATCTTTTGAATTTAATATTTAGTCCATTGAAATTGAGTCGAGCTATTCAAAAGTACTTGTCATTAGAGCTCTGATTGTCTTCATAAATCCTTCTATTCGTGAAGATTTCAGCACAAACGATAACAGGGCTATAATGTATTCAACATTTTCTGCCAATCATGTTTGCATTGCCTTCAACAATAATATTTTATTATATAATTTTTACAAGCCATATTTACAATTTTTTTATTATTGTAAAGCTAAGAATTGTAATGGCAGAGACCTTAATTTACTACGTGTGTATCTCTTACATACCTCAAGGTGCTTCATGCAAAACTTTCTGGAGCAATCTGTGCAATATGACACAGCCTGATGCTTGTTTTGACCCTTCTTGACACAAGTGTCACATATTTGTGCATTATCAAAATCTGGTAGCATTTCAGGGGACATTTTATACACTTTGCTAAAAATCAGAAATGGTAAAAAAATACTTTCCAAAAATAATGTAATAAAATAACATTATAAATACTGTTACAACAATATATTGTGTCATCCTATAAGTTTATTAGGTACTTGCTCAAATAGATATGCTATTATAATAAAACTATAATGGGCAGCTCAATTCTTATCAATTTAGATCAATTTGCTAATGAAATAATATCAATTATCTATAATATTATTAACCATCTTTGATCCATCTGTTGGCTGCTATTAATGTCACAAAGCAATATTTATTCCCTGATTGGTACAATTATTTAAAGATTTGGTAGGCAGCTGATTAGCTCAGTTGGTTAGAGTGTCAGCCTGATAATCTGATTGTCAGGTACTCAAACTCCATGTTGACCAACATTTTAGTCATCTCATAACTTGTGTGTACATAATATTGAGATTGACTGAAAGTTGGCATAATAAAACAACTGCCAAACAAAAATAGAAATGAATCTCCAATAAGTTAACTTCAGATTAAAGTTACAATGGAAGTTGTAGTCTGTTTATAAAAATTATGAAAAAACAAACTAATTTCGACCGATCGAATTTTTGTAAATCCTTTCTCATTCGTTCAATAAAAATATGTACAAATGAAAGGCATGATAGCTATCTTCAGCTTGCGTTTTATCAATATTCAACACATCGCGTTTGTATGTATTGTCAGCTTTTTGGGTCTATTCAAATCAAGCAAATGATAACTTACTAAAACATGTAAAGTAACTAACAACCTGTCCTACTAGTCGTTATCCCTGAAGAGTAAAATGATTGGATGAAAAACTTCAACAACAATAACCATTTAAAGCGTTTACATGATCAATTATAGAAGAATGTTCATTTTTTCCAGTTTACTCTCAGATGTTAAATATTTTTAATGTTAACATGATGGTATTGTTGAATGTTACTTACCCGCAACTTTGCAAACCACACCATAAAATCTTGCTCTCTTTGTAGTGTGATGTGAGGCATGGCATGCAGTTTATGTGCCCACATGGCAACTTCTTCGGATCAACTATTTTATCATTTTTTAAACCGCAAAACTCGCATTCGATGTCCTCTGCTGCGGAAGCCATTGCTTCAAAGAAATAACAACAATACAAGATAATTTAAAAGCTCAAAAGATGCAAATTTTTAATCCTTAGAACAAAATTTTAAGTGTTACATTATAAAAATGCTATTAACACAAATAAGTGTTGGACCTAACAAAAAAACTAGTGCACATCAATGCCATTCCCCAGAAATGTATTAGAAAACTCTTCCTTATCGTTATAGAAAACCATCCTATTTTCCGCAGAAGGGAGCACAAGTTGAAACAGTTCCTACCAGTTTTGTAATGATTAACTGATAGCGTTTTCATACTATTTGTACTTATAACAAAAATATTTCATTTTTGGTAATAACCCTGGATATTTTATAGCTAAAAACACGGTTTTGGAGACTAGCGAGGCAATCTTGTCTTCGTGACCATAAAAGGTAACTTCTATGGTGGAACAAAGATGTATAAATTACCAATAGAAATCCTGTGGACAAAATAACATCTGAATGTGAGATGAATCTTTAGTGGTATTTGCTACATGTAATACATTAAAAAGGCACATTATAACCTCAGAAATGCTCAAAATCATATTGATTCACAGTAAAAATAGGATAACTCCTAGTAGTACAAACTGAGCTTGTCATGACTAATCAGCCTACAATTAAAAGGTTGGTGATTGGTTTACCAAAGTGGTGATTGGCAGATCTTGACATGACAGAATGAAATTAATTGCACAAAAAGTACCAATTTCTTAAAAAAAACTTGTGCCATCTAGAATGTTCTATAAAAAGCTGCACTCATGTCTCTAGAATGATGTTGATGAACAAATTCAAAATTTCTTTTTCACACTTTTCTAGATAGTACTTGAATACACCCCTAACACAGGATGAGTAGTTGGTCAGTAAAACCAAGTTTTGTTCCCCAGTGTGAAATAGTTTGTTGTCGGCTTATCTTATCACATTAAATAACAAGGCTGCTGCAAAACGTTTAGTTTTTTTATAATAAAATACAAGCTTTTGAGTCAGGAATGCTTTCAGCATAGTTAGCAAACAAAAGCAATATATGTACTTGGCCAAATTTTAATAATTTTCGGTAATATTTTGGTATGAAAATGTCTCCATAACGCGAGACAATCGGCGAGGGAAGCCAGACCACAAAATAAGCATACAATATGTACAAACAACAAAACACCCAAGTCAACAAAGTATACAATGACTAAAATCCTAACAAAAACCAATTGAAAATTCTGAAAAGTGAAGGAATCAATCATAGAAAAAAGTCAATCGCCCTACTAGAGATCCACCACAAACATCGGAGACGAATCAGATGATTACACGCGGATGACTATATCGATTACATAGTGCTGAAACTTATTTAAGGTCAACACCTGTACAGCTCATTGCATTCTATAACCGTAAATTGGTTGAAATGTTCTGAACACATCGGTGAAGGCTTATACTTACTGCTAGAGCTTTCAATCCGAAGGAATTCTAACGTTCCGCAAACGTTTCTACAACAGTAATGCTACGGACAAGCGTTTCCCAGCAACAAGGCGGAAGTCCTACAGCGTTCGATACCGTTTACGACAACCCTTTAAACGAAATTGCTGCGCATGTGCAAGAAGTTCATTGTTGAGATACTGATTAGTCTAACGAAACGTCAACAAAAACTAATCCTGTTAGACGTCTGATCATAATTTGTGTTTTAGGAAACCAGGACTACGTTTGAGGGCGAGCTGTATTTTTGCGTTATGTAAACGACCGCAAAACGACTGTTCGAGCAATCTGTTACTAGGAGGTACCTTTCTCAAACCCGTGGACATCCGTTGGCCGGTCATCTGCTTACAAAAAGCGCTGCTCTCTTTCTTGGAATTCGCTGTGAACCTCACAAATTAATACATGCAAATTTTGTAAAGAAATAAGCTAGTTTGCGTTAATAACATTGAATGCCAATCGTGATTTGGAAAGAGTAACGGATAAAAAGGTAAGTCGGTCTATTCTCATAGACTTCCTAACCTTTTCTTCTTGGGTATACGCTGTTGTATTTTATCGTGGTTCATTTACAATTGATTAGACATCTACTGGGTACATGCTTCGTAAATTGTTATCCAAATGCGTATGCATGTTTTGTTTAACTATTTATTATATTTGCTGTGTAATTGGATACGATTGTAGGATCCGCATCAATATTTTTTCAGGAGTCGTACAAAATTTGCATTGCGTGGAATTTTTGTGCAAAACCTATATATTTCGTTTGCTTTCAAAATTTATTTTGGTGCTAGTTTACCTATAAAACCATTACTTGGTCTTGGTCAATCGAACCCTAAGACCTCGATCCCCGAGGAAAAAAGGGCCATCATGTACGTATCTAGATCTAGTTCAAATGTTTTCAATAAAAGTCAAGTAATATTCGAAGTAAGTAAAATCATGACTATAAAAAGTGCGTTAAAAGTTTCCTCGTAGGTCGCGAGAAGTTCTCGGTAAAAAACTGTTATGATAAAATGTTTTGCTGGCTGGAACAGCCCTAGGTACGTCATTGGATACCGATCTGGTATGATGTGAGTGTGTCATTGTGTATATTGTTAAAATTATTGATTAAAGACTCATGCACACTGCTGGAGAGAATTTTTATAAGTAAAACCATTCGAGCCGACTTCCGTCTGTTCTTAAGCAATTCCAACCCTAATTTGTCTCTGGCCATAGTTACGCTTTCCACCCCTTTATGATCCGCAATAAAACGCACAGCGCGCCTCTGAACATTTTCCAGTTGTGTTTCATGTTTTATGAGGTATGGATCCCATACCTCACAAGCGAATTCCAAAACGGGCCTGCACAGACTAAGATATGCAATTTTTTTGACGTTTCTGGGTGCTCCGTGTAATACTCTCCTCAACATCCCTAACCTTTGATATGCTCTAGAGGTAATGTCGTCTATGAGTATGTCCCATTTAAAGTCATTAGAGACATTCACTCCCAAGTATTTAAAAGATTCCACAATCTCCAAGTGTACGCCATAAAGGGTATACGATAAATTAACTTGGTTGATTGGTGGCTTCCAGCCAAACAAGACTACCTGGCATTTTTTAACATTAAACTCCATTTTCCATGTGTTAGCCCATTGCTCAAGAGATAAAAGATCTTGCTGAAATAAAAGCGTATCACTAGGCGTTGTAATTGGACAGTACAAGAGAGCATCATCAGCAAAAAGGATTATAGAAGAATGTTGAAGAGAACTTCCAATATCATTAACATAAACTAAAAACAGTGAAGGGCCCAAAACAGAACCCTGGGGGACTCCGGATGTAACTGCCAAAAAGCTTGAGTTACTTCCTTGGATAACCACTCTCTGAAATCAATCAAACAAAATTTTTTCTATCCATTTGATTATTGACTTGTCAATTGTAGTACGAAGCAATTTGTCAATTAACAGACCATGGGAGACTTTATCAAAAGCCTTGGAAAAATCCAAGACTGCTGCATGTACTGATGTTTCATTATCAACAGCCGCCATTATTTCATTTGATGTAGAAACAAGCTGAGTAGCACAGGAAAGTCCTCTCCTGAACCCATGTTGGTCAGGGCTTAAAAACTCCTCAAGTATTGGGCTTATATTGCTAAGAATAATATGCTCTAAAAGTTTGCATGATAAAAGTTTGCATAATAAAAGTTTTACTTTTATTCAAAGTTTTTTTTTAAGTGACTAGCAATTGGTTAGAGGTTTTAAGGGTACACGTTTCGTGAATTGTTGGCCAAATGCTTAAGCATGTTTGGCGAATTATAAAATTCAATGTGAATTTCATGCGCAGTTGGTCATGGGACAAATAAATATGCCACGCTGTATAATCATTTTGCAGGATAATTACCAACCTTTATATATAAGTGTACTCACTTTTTATTTTTATGATGCTTGTTTCTGGTTATTGTTTTGTTATTTTGAAGATAAGGTTTTTGTATATCTGGTTCTAAGCATCATGTTAACCTTTAACTTATGATTCTACTTTACTTATTTAAAAGATTAAGCAAAACCTCTATTTGCTAATATCATACACGATATGTTCATTGCAGCTGAATATTTGCGATGCCATGAGAGGGGAGGATTTCCATCAGTGCAAGCTGTCTATTCTCTCAGCTCTTTAGAGCTTAAATACAGCGAATCATCAGATCTCACAGATATATGGCTGTTGGGCGTACCTTATCCTACGGGTAATCTTTAGTTGTCCTTCCTCTCAAATCCTCTTAATGCCGCTTTCAACCTATGATACTAGTATTATTAGTTTTCCAATATTCCTCGTCTTCTATTGTTTTTCTAGATGCTGCTATGTAATTCAATTGTTTAGCATATCATCTGGGAAATGGGAGATTACGATATCAAATCATCTGCGATACGGATTCTTCATTCTAAGTTTTAATAGCTATAGCTGGACAGGCAAACATCCGAACAAATGACAAACTTTTGAGATTCATATATATATAAAGATTACTATCTCATCGCTTACAAACATGACAGTCTAAATAGTGATTAGAGAATGCTTTATATCTCCATAGTTATCATTCAATCCTCTCATAGTTATATGATCCTGTTGACAGTTCAAGCACTTGTACATTTTCCATCTCCAGAGATGTTCTTCCTGTTGAGCTGTATATTGTCTTCTATTCCTCTCTAGTACCATCTACACTGTATGTGTTTCCACTCCTGTTCTATTCTTCTAAGAGCCTTTGATTGTCAGGTCTGGGTCTCTGCTACTCACTAGCTGACCAGCTATTGGTAAGTTGTGGATTATTTTGTGTTATTTAGATGTCATGATGGAACCATTGTGTGAATAGTAAATCTGTGTATATTTTGTTTGGTTAGAAGCTTCATAAAAAAGGTTAGATAACTCCTAAATTTATCTTCACTTTAACCATTTCATGACCAAGCTATCCTCATTCGTTGTCTGTCATTAGCTTATTATGGTTGATCTGTCATGTTTTATATGTGCGTACTTGATCTCTTCAATTCCCTATTTCATCAAGTGCTGTCAGTTTTTATTATTAACTCTTATAATTACAGCACTATTTTGAAGATGTTGAAAAAGTTTTTTAAGCTGATCTATTCATTTGCATAGCAAAAATTAAATATTGCATCGAAATAACCAATATTGGCATGATAAAGTCCACTGGTGTTATGAACAGGCGGTAGAACTTTAGAATTTACTGATGTACTTGGTTTATAGTATATTCCATCTCCTTGCTAGTTAGAGCAAGTTATGCCATGTTTCACTCACTCTACGCTCAACATTGGCATTGCCAAATCTTCACTTTTCTTTTTTTTAAGTACCTTAAGCGTTCCTACAACAGAAAGTTCTTACGTTCCTATAAGAACAGTGAAGTACATGTTAATTGCCTGATTCGGTCCAGGATCTTTCCAAACTCACCTCTTTAGCAATGCGAAAAGGAAAAACTTAACTCAACTTTTTTATTTTGTGGGCTGTATAGTAACTGCCATATAAGCGGTTTGCATCAACAGTTTTTCTCCCTTTTATGATCAATATCACTGGTTATATAGACCATGATTGTAGTAATTTTACAACGAGGTGATGAGAACTACACATTTTCTGCATTGATTTACAACATTTTGCTTATTTGTTCCAATCAGTATGGTCTATTCTGCCAAGTAAAACTAATGAAACATTTTGTTATTGGTTCTACAATAAAGCAAAACGACAAAATCTTGATGTTTATTATAAACTAGACCCTTGCATAGAGGGGTCAAGGTTATAATAAAAGATAACTTTCGACGATACTTTAACTCTTGACATTCAGATTAGTAGATCGCTTTAACACCTGCACCAATCAACTGCCTTCAAGTATTTATGAGCAATTTGCACAGCTGTCCTGTTCTCTGTTTTGTCTACACATTTGACGATCTATCTCAACGAACTAGTATGTTGCGAAGGATATATATATATATATATAATAAATATCACGCTACACGCACGTATATAATAATATTACACTATATGCATGTTGTTTTTTCCTCCGCAAGTGCGGTGAGATAAACTAACATTCTAATTGAATATGAAAACTCGACCGACTTGACACTTTACGTTATACAAACATTTTTAAATAGTATGAAGTGGAAACTAAATGAAAGTTCTACGTTATCTGTAATTTACGTTATAGCAGTGTCTACTGTAAATGATATATACATTATAGGAGTGTCACCTGTATATGATATATAAATTATAGGAGTGTCTACTGTATATGATATATATATATATATATATATATATATATATTATACGGGTGTCTACTGTATATGATATATATACAGTGAAACATGGATAACTCGCCCTCGGATATATCGAACACATGGTTAACTCGAATGGATTCGCTTGGTCCATTCCCACGTAATGATAAATGGCTCTATATAACTCGAACTCAACACTGTTAATTCAAACTGTTTTTTGCCCAACCGCTACTGAAACGGTTGCTATCGCTTTAGAAAATCACTTTATTCCAAGCCATAGAGGTAAACCTCAACTTTTCGTAATTCATAAGCGTCGTTATTACCATCATCAGCAAAATATTTTTGTCAACGACTTTTCTAGAGGTTTGGTGAAATTTGATTTATACCAAACATCCGCGTAGCAATCGCCCTTTGGAAGCGAGGTAAAGTGAGGTAATCTTTGCATAAACTTCAAGAAAAATCGGCAAAATTGATTGTGGGTAAAACGCTCAAAAGAAAAATATCTCTTTTCTTTTGAGCATTTCAACAACGATCAAGTTTTGCCAATGTCTATCTAAAAAATGTCTTGGCAATAACATCACCTCAAACAGCGAACTAATCTCAAGTGATAGAAAAATCTCCATACTTTTTGATAAAAACTTTTTAAACTTTACATTAGAAGCATTTAATTTGAAACAAGCCATTTGTTCTTTTGCTTTATATTATAGTTTGTATATGTACTGATGTCTTTTCTTTTGAGCATTTCAACAACGATCAAGTTTTGCCAATGTCAATCTAAAAAACTTCCTGGCAATAACATCACCTCAAACAACAAACCAATCTCAAGTGATAGAAAAATCTCTATACTTTTTGATAAAAACGTTTTAAACTTTACATTGGAAGCATTTAATTTAAAACAAGCCATTTGTGCTTTTGATTTATATTATAGATTGTATATGTACATGTATCTACTAATAAATAAGTAAATACATGGACTTGTGACAGTGCTCTGATAACTTGAACGTTCTGATAATTCAAACACTTTCGCTCGGTCCCTTGAAGTTTGAGTTATCCGAGTTTCACTGTATTTGATTTAAATTTTCAGTTCTATGAAAAAGCAATTTCTACATTACTTGAACAAACTGCTGAAGGGTTTGGCTGTTTATTGTGACTTCTACAGTGTGCACATTTATGCAAATCATTTTAAAATCTGCACTAGAAGGCAACTCCTTTTACTAATCAACTTTTACCATCAAGTCTGTTGGTACTAGAATAGTAAACCATCATAAGAATGTTACTAGTGGTTGTCATATGGGCTATCATATGGGCTATGTTGTCATATCAAAGCTAATTTTATTAATAACTAGTTATACTAAGGCAGCCAATTAGTGCAGGTAATAGTGTGTTGGGCAGTTAAGCCGAAAGTTGTGAGTTTAAATCCTGCTGAAAGCATTTCTTTTCAGTAACATTTTAGCCTGGTTTCGGACATACAGGCACCAAAGTAGACATGACTCCTATTCTAGTAAAGGCTAGCTGTACTACCCGGCGTTGCCCGGATAATAAAAAAGTCTTTTGATCAAAAAATTGATTTTTATTTAACATATAACAACATTTGCCATTCTAACTTTTAAACTTCATATCATGAGAAAAATGTTTCGCGCAGGTCTAATAAATTAAAAATAATAAAACGACTATTTAAGGGTTTAGATGTAAATGTGAAATTATTAGCAAGTAATAGCTAAATTGAGTCTGTTTTGCTACGATTACAATAAGAGATGATTCGGTAATGATACAATTTATAAAAACTGAGAAAACAAAACAAAAATTCTGAATATCACTCACTCACTTTACACTCAACCAGCTCATTGCCAAACATTCACTTATTGTCGAATTTTTTAAAAGTACACCAGGTGCTTCTACAATGTAAATAGATCGTTTTAGAAACGTTTATGTTATAAGGAACAGTAACGTGCATGTTAATCCCCTAATTCGTTCCAAGATCTCTCCAAACTCACGCCTTTGGCCATGCCAAAATCTGAAGCTTGACGTAACTCTTTTAATTTGTGGGCTGTATCGTAACTGCAGTATTATTGGTTTGCATCAGCAGCTTTTCTCTTTTTTATGATCAATCTCACTGGTTTTATGGACCATGATTGGGGTAATTTTACAAGAAGTTGATGGAAACTGCACATTTTCAACATTCATTGACAACAATTTGCTTATTTTTTCTAAGCAGCAAAGTCTATTCTGCAAAGTAAAACTAATAACAAATTTTGTTTGTTGAAAGTAAAACAAAACTTATTCTACTTGTTTGTCGTCTATCTGTATGCAGGGGTCAAGGTTAGGATAAAAAATAAGTTTTGACGGTACGTCAACTCGTGATATTCTGATTGGTAGACTGATGCTGTAACACCTGCACCAATCGATCGCCTTTATGTAGTTATGAACAATTGCACAGTTATCCTATTCTCTGTTTTGTGGACACAATAGACAATTTTTTACAATGAACAGGAATGTTGGGAAAGACATAACGCTACACGCACATGGTTTTTCTTTTGCAAGTGCGACGAAATAAACTAACATTCAAATCAATTTTGAAGACTCACCCGACTTAACACTTTACATTATATGGAATATTTTGTGTAGCAAGAAGCAAAAACTTTACAGAAATTTTTTTCGTTATCTGAAATTGTAATTATAGGAGGTATATGTTATAGGAGCATCTACTGTATAGCAATGATAAAAACATTTTTGTTGATTGTTTTATGAAGTTAATTTTACACAATTGTTTTGATAATAATTGATAATAATAGATAATTGTTTGTAACAATAATAGTTTAGAAATTCTGTTCTTACAGGCAGCGCAACCTGCGCCATACGGCAACCGTTGCTAACCAACTTTGAGAATGGAGTTTGGAAGACTAGCAGACAACACAACTCTAAAGAACAAAGGTAGTTCAGACATTTCTCATGAAACGCCTAAAGTGGTCATCCCTTTCACTTGGCAAACTGAAGACACATGATGATAATGTAAGTTCTCACATATCGTATGTCTGTAAATAACCACCATCCTTTTCCAATCTGCACTTTGTGTTAATCTCCCATTATTTAGTCTAATAAAAGTAGTCACTTACAGAGTATTTCTATCATAGCAGTTATTATAGCAGCTGAGGCTCTTGTTTATTTTGTTATTGCAAATTAGTTTCCAGTGTTGTTTTTAGATTCCAGACTATGAGCAAGCGTTTAATTCTTTAATTTCAATAATTGTGTAAAGTTATAGTGATTATTCTTATTCCAATCGGAGTTGTGTTATCACAAATGTGCCATAAAGTTTATTTAAAATTTTAATCGAGTACTAAGTTGTTTAAGCTCTTTGTTATTTATCATTATTATATTTAATTTAAATTTTTAACTCAATGAAAAGGCAATTTCTACTTTAACAAACTGTCCAAGGGTTGGCTGTTTAATATGACTTCTACAGTGTGCACATCTATGTAAATCAGTTTAAAACCTGTGACAGAAAGCAATTCCTTGTACAAACAAACTTTTACCACCAGGCCGGTTGATACTAGAAAATTGGCACCCTGATAGCAATGTAAGTAGTGGCTGTCATATGGGTTCATCACTGCTAATTCTATTAATAACTATTTATGCTAAGGCAGTCAGTTGGTGCGGGTAATAGTGTGCTGGGCAACCAATTTGAAAGTTGCGAGTTCCTGTTGAAAGCATTTTTTTCTGTAAAATTACTTGTATCATATTAAATATTATGAAATACATGTATGTATGTATGTAGATATATTTCACCAGCAGGAATGAGTCGCCTCTGCCTCAAAAATAGGATCATCTAGGGCAGCGTTTAGAGTCTAGGTCACTGATGGGCGCACTTTTCTCCCCGGGGGCCACATTGACTTTTAATATTTGACAGGTGGGCTAGGTCAGCACAAGATACGATATATATAAAAACTATTGGTTATTCGTTCATATCAAACAAATTGAAAAGTATATTTAATATATTTAAAAATGTTGTAAAAGCTCTTTGCACATATTTTTGATTTTGCGACATTTGTAGCAAAATATGGCTGTTTAGGTGCAATAGAAGAACTATACAGGTATGATCATATGTGCCGATTTTTTTACTGGTTTCAATCAAAAACACGAAATGAATGAAAACACAAAATAATTCAACAGAAATTCTCAGAATTGTCAGAGCTGTATAACACCGAAATCGACGACTAAACGTTTTTAATTAGCTAAACAGTTTATTAGCGAGCACAATTCGAGCACCTTTTGCTATTTACATAGATCAAGACGCATAACTCGACACGCAAGAAAGATACTAACGCAATATTAAAAGTAATTACGAAGCAACTGGCTCGATTGCGCTAGAGATGGCAACTTTTTCCACAGCGGAAATTTTGCGGGTAAAACAATTATTATTAGAATAGTAACGATTCATAGCCATGGTGTCCAAACGATAAAGAACCAACATTAACACAATCTAAGCAGTTGCATCGTATTTACTATGTTGTATTGCGCTGGTACTTTTATTGTGTCGTAATATGTGTCTTAGACTATACCAATCTTGGAAACTGCTAAACTCACACCCGCTGCTAATTTGGTCAACCAATTAATAGTCGTTCGTCAACAATGCCGGTGTACATGCACAGCTGTGACAATTCTGAGAATTTCGGTCAAATATTTTTGTGTTTGGCATTCATTTCGTGATTTCAGTCAGAACTAACGAGGAAATCGACTTGTGTGGCCGTACCTTGATCCATTGTGTTATGTAATGGTATGTCATATATCTGGAAATTTGTAGGTATATAATAATCCATCAAATTTTGCACATCTTTCAGCCCGGAGGCCACCTTGACTAGTCAAAGTGAGAAATAGTCAAAACATGGGACATAAACAGAAACATTCATAATATTTTACAGAAACAATAATAAATGAATTGAAAAAAGTTATTTAGTATTGACCGGCTCTTGACATCAGCTACCAGTTGTGATCTGACTGCCGCTTCCAGTTTGACATTTCAGTTTCATTTGTTTCTCAATTTCTTCTACACTGCCTTCTATTCTTAAATATTTTGTCCGTTGAAATATTTATTACATGGGAACACAATTCCAAATCTGCATTATACGCATGATTGAAACATAGTGACAAACATCCCAATGATTTCAGTTAATCGCAACTTGCAAATGACATTGTTAATAATATATGATTTGTTGCAGAAGCAAAAGTCATTGTGAGAGAGTATGCTTTCCTACAACAACAGGAGCACCTGTTGACATAAATTTCAGGAAATTGGTAAATTATAGTGATGAACATCCCTATGATTTCAGTTAATCACTACTTGCAGAGAGAATTGTTATTATGGTACGATTTGTTGCAGAATCAAAAGTGACTGTGAGAGAGCATGCCTTCCTACAGCAACAGAATCTTTTGTTGTCAACTGCCACTAGCGACAGTTTCATGCTAAGGCATCTTTCTTAGTTGATGGAGCAGAGATGGAATGTTATGAGATTTCTTTTGGTGGTTGTCGAAGAAATGATAACTTTCAGTAAGTTGGTTGTGTAACCATAGTGTAGGATTAGCATGTAACTTAGCTGCTGTCTGTAGTATATTTTGGTATGCTGCTAACCATCTATTAGGTAGTCTGACTTAAAGATGCGGTTGCGTCAATTTTTATTTGATTTTAAAAGAAAACATTTTTTTGATCTGTCAGTTGATATGTTGTTTGTTGCGTTAGGTGTGTTATATGTGTTGTGTGTGTTATTAAAATATATGCCGATAGAGCCGCGTAGGACTAGACTTTTATCGCAATAGCCGATGTGAATACGAGAGATAGAAACAGGTTGTATCACGTATTACATCATTTTGGGCAAGTCTGGGCATGTTTTTTAGCCTGAGCGTTTTTAGCGTGATCAAATTTTTTTAATTTTAATTTTGAAATATATTGACATTGAGATCGCCTAACACAACAAACAACATATCAACTGATAGACAAAGAAAAATACTTTCTTTTAGAATCAACTCAAATTTGATGCAACCACATCTTTAACCCACTGATTCTGGCAAAGGATTACTAAAGCCATTCTTGCACCTGGTTAGCGGTTTGTGGAGTCACCTGTTTTCACTTAGTTATGTGGAGTATAAAATCTTTTGAACCCAATATTCTGTCCGCTGGAATTAAGTCGAGCTATGCAGAGATACCTGCCAAAACAGGTCTGATTACACTTCATAAATCCATATATCAGAAAAGACTTCAGCGCAGATTGCAACATGGCTATGATTTATTCAATGTTTTACAAATCATGTTTCGCATTGTCTTCAACAATATTACTTTATTATATAATTTTCACATGCCAAAAAATTTTCATCTCAGCATAAAGTTTTTATTAAAAACATCTATCCAAGTCCTGGCCATTCCCATAGTTTCAGTTCATATAATAGGACAAATTAATCTACTGCAGCAAACTCAAACAAAACATATTATGGTTTGTGCAGCACACATTCGTGTCTCTCTTTCCCATTTATGGCAGTTTCTAGACCGACACGATTGCTCCCCTAGTGCACCACCCAAACATCCTATAACAGTAAAACAAATGTAATATATCTCATAAATATATGTCATTCTAACGCATATCTACTGAAAGCTTTCAATTTGAGAGTTGGATAGATTGCGAGTGTAATTTTCAAAACGAATAAATGTTTAACAAAAGCATAAATATGCCAAGCCAACAATTCGAATAACACACTCTGAACATGAATTGTAATCATAAATCTAATTTTCTAGCTAAAAATGCCAAAGAAAAAGCTATAGCTAGGTGAAATGATAAATAGTTGTGAAACAATAAAAAAGTTATGCAATGGTGATTCGTAATAGCAAAAAGATATAATTTTTTTTAATAGTAGATGTATTCATGAGTACTAAAATTATTATCATTAGCATAGAATATATGTATAGGATACTCAAAGTTGAAGATAGATTTACCTCCATTCTCCTATCTTCCTCTGCAGCATAACGCTGCTGACGCCTGTCAGCTCTAACCATAACCGGTCTGTTTGTAAAATGTAAAATAAATATGTCAATGCATGTAGCTACTAGAATCTGCTAGTAGTCGATGCGCGTAACTAACTAGTAATAGAGTAATCTCCCTAACAACAAGGATTTTTGAAATCAGAGACAAACCGTTTTACGAGCAATAACATTTAACATGACCTGTATAGCCATTTCGTTCTGATGATTGGCTAAAGAAAAGATCTTATATTTATCGCTCTTGGACTCTTTTCACGTGTATCACTCGTTACGTTATGAGTGAAGCATCCACTGGAATCTGAGCTTTTTAAAAGATGGCCTCATTCAATTGCATATATTTCTGGACAGGGTTAGACTACAAAGACAAAAATGACATCACATTGTAGCTGCTGTTTTAGTCTTTTGTTAGTCTTAATTTGATTAAGTCGACCTTTATGACACAACCACATCTTTAAGGCATTATGAAGCACCCATGCACAGTAGCACTGCAGCTAGTCGATACTAGCTGGGCAATAGTAATGGTGAAGATTGTGTTATAGTAGTATTGAAAGCTCTATTATAATATAGTAGTTCATGGTTCTCACTGATGTCCAACAGCGTGAGTGGCAGGACACTAGTCTTCAAGACAATGTTGCCTATCAGACCATCTCTGCTGACCTGCCCCTGTCTCCTTCCCCATGCCGTATATTGTAGTAACCATGTTCAACTGTTGTATTATTCCATGTGCTTATTTCATTTTGTATCACATCCACTTTTTCTAGATCTTGAGTCACTAAAGAAAGCTCCTAAGGTGAAGTATGATGAGGAACAAGTGAAGGATGATTATAACCCGTATCTCGACCTGGAGGAGAGAGAGGTGACCAATGACAGCGTTGTTGAAATGGTTCGTTTTCAATCAGTTATTATACAAGACGATTAAGGTTTTTCTCTAAAATAGCTTGGCCTCGTGTTGCTGATTTGAGATGACTAAAAAGTCAATAGGCGATAAGACACAAGTAGGCCAATGGTCAAAGGTCACCAAAGTATCACCTTTTTATCAAAGGTCAAAGTGTGCCAACCTGACCTTATCTTGTCTTCTTACATATTAGAAAAAATCATCTGAAATGCTTGATGAACCATTTCTCTTTATCCTCATGGCTTTCATCTTTATGTTGCTAGTGAGATTATATTTGTCAATATTTATAAGTAGCCAACTGGGGGAAGCTTTGTTGTCTTCATCACTCAAAAGTCAATCTTAGTCGCAAATAGCTTGCGTTGAAAATTAATAAAATTGCACTGAGGTTGTCATGCTTGCCAATTTCAGCCGATCATTGGTGCGTCAGTTTTACACGTCAGATGACCTCAAAGAGTTTAAAAGGGAATAATTACAGCATTTGATGTTGATGGGTTCAATGGATATAGAACGAACGGCTCTGTGATCGACTAGATCATGTCTTGCAATCGACTAGTAGCTTGCTGTCGATGTATTGGACAGCAGCAAGCTACCAGCTTATTAACTGTAGCTTACATACTCTTTACTGATTTTTATCTTTGATTTTTAATTTTCAAAAACCATTTTTTCTAGAGATTGTAAACCTTCAAAGTTAGAAATTTGAATTTTGTTACAAGTGTTTGCTGAAATTCTCCGTCGTATGTTTGAAAGTTCGTAGAGGTTTGACTTAACTATAAAGATAGGTTTACTTGGCACTGTTCAGGCTGCTATATGGTACATGTAGCTTTGAGTCCTTCTGTTACAGGAGGAGGAGGCGGAGACAACAGCTAAGCTCATCCGAAAAGAGCTAAAAATATGAAGAAACAGAAGCTATTTGAGGAGCAGTTGGATGCTCTGAAGGCTGAGGAACAGTTCACCCTCTCACAGGCCGATAAGTCGAGCAAGTCATCTAATCTCCTTGACAACACCCTTGACATTAAGGTTAGACTCCATCACTCCTCAGTCACATTTAACCACAGTGGTGATCGTCATTCTCGAACCTCTTATAGTAATCATGTTATTTGTTAATAATTCATAGTTTGTTAAATATTTATTTGATGAATTATGTCATTATGTGCATAAATGGAAATTTAAGGATGTTCTACACATGAATCTTTGCTATAATGAGACCCGTGTCCGAAGACATGGGTGGATGTTTAAAAAATTCCATTGCACAAGATTCACATTGGGATATTCGGATAAACAGCCGAGCACGCTGCCACTCACACCAATCAACCCTACAAATCACATCAATCATTGTTACAAATTCATTAAAAAATAAGTTTATATTCACCCACAAAATTAACAAAATGTTAGCATGGTTGCTGAGCACGCATAAATACACAGCTATATGAGAGTAAATTAGTGGCTTCTGGGTAAGAGTAGTGTCTTGATATTTAGTTGCCAAGCCTTTATTGGTAATTACAGGAAAGGATAAAATGTGTGCCCAATAAATAGATTACATTTTTTTGAGAATATTCAGTTTCATACAGAGTGGCTGCAAAACTTGCTTTTCAAATCTTTACTGTAGTACAAACAGTGTCCGTCCGTCTGTCTAAAGCCCCGCTAAGAGGTAAAGCCCGGTTCCCGTGTACGCTACAAACCCCGGCGACATCACTGCCAGGCTATCGGCTGTGAAATGTGAACCTGCGCGCTATTCAAATTTCGCTAAGAGTCGCAGGCAAAACCTTCACGAAATGCACTGCAAAGGTTAAGGTCAGCATTTTCGAAATGGTATGGCTAAGAAACATTTTTATGCAATTATTTGCGATGCAGCTTTATGTGAGCGGAAGCTGCTGAGCCTAGCACCGCAAGTATCTGGCTGCACGAGATTACTGCGGGGTCTCGCTCTCGATATGGGAACCAGGCTTTAGGGTAAAAAGGGTCACAACTGAAACTTAACTCAACTATTTTACTCTGCAGTCAGGAACACTACTGACTGCACTGCTCCATCAACTTGCACCAAGTTAGAATAATTGCGTGCATATTTATTACACCTGATGATCTTTCATGGCACACTCAACTCTAGTGGAGTAGTATGCATGTTTTGAGATAATAAAGAACGTTTTTACGATAATTGGCATGTAAAAAAAAACTAGGTAGCCCTATAGTTATGATCACCACTGTATGTCTGTCTGCAAGCCTTCCATCAAAGCATGTGCTCAGTTTGAGTTTGTAGAAAGGTGGCGACACGGCAGTAGCCAATCAGAGTTCAGTTTCGTTAATTCTTTTATCACTAGTGCTTTATTAGGCAACTGTGAAACAACTACTATAAATTTATCAGCGCTCAAACCAAACAAGTTTCTCTATTTTGATTAATATAATTAATAATAATATAATTAATATATATTAATAATATTTTGGCTAACTATTAAGTTTTATTACTTTTATAACATGAATAATTGTTCACTCTGTTCTTTCATCACAATTATAATTAAGAAAAGGCTAATCGGAATTTTCTGTGTTATTGTTAAAAGTTGAAAAGTTCTTGGAATGCAGTGACAACCCTTTCAGGGAACTTTCAACTATTTTTGATAAAAATGTGACGATTTTGTTGATGGTTTCAAGTGGTTGTCGATTATTGCCTGGCAACAGGGATTGACATTAACTGCCAGGTGGTTGTCAATAACTGGCAAGTGATAGTAAAAGCCTTTCAGACCGTTGTTAATGTCTGCTAAATGATTCACCAATGAAGTATTGGATTGGTGCTGGCTGTCAGATGTGTCAAGTGAAAGTGGTGGCTGCATGTTCCTCATGTGATTCTATGACAGACAGGGAATGTTGCAGGTAGAGAACTTTTCAATAAGCGCTCGTGGAAAAGACTTGTTTGTGAATGCGTGCGTCTCTAACCATCGCCAACCAACGGAGGTATGGTCTCGTTGGGCCCAATGGGCATGGGAAGACAACTCTATTCAACCACATGGCCCAGCGTAAACTGAATATTCCACCTAACATCGATATCTTGCTCGGTGAACAAGGTGAGTTTTTGTTAACTGTTTTTCTCCAGAACAGCAAGTCGTAAGAATGAACTGGACTTTGTCAAAACTCATAATTTTGTCACATTTTATAAAGTTTAAATGTGTTTGGATTTAAAAAGGTTGTTGCACAAACTACGGCTCTGTGATCTTGGCTGGTCTGAGTCTAATGATAAGGGAATCACTGGAGACATGCCCAGTTGCAGAGAGCAATTTAAGTCTGTATGTCTTTCAGTATGGCTATTAAAATCTTGCATCGTTTGGGATTTGAACTCACAAAGATTGCAGCCACAAGTTTCGTAATCCAGTTGTCTAACCACAAGTCTACGAAGGCTTTTACGATTGACAGCTTTTACTACAGTGAAACTCGGCTAACTCGACCTTCACGGGACCAAGAGAAAGTGTTCGAGTTATCAGAGCGTTCTAGTTATGAGAACACTGTCACAAGTGCATGTATTATTGTATTTATTAGTACATATACAAACTATATATAAATCAAAAGCATTGATTGCTTGTTGCAAGTTAAGGGACCTCTCATGTAATGTTTTAACAATTTTTATCAGAAAGTATAAAAATTTTCCTTTTATTACTTGAGATTCGTCTGTTTGTTTTAGGTGATGTGACTGCCAGAACGTTTTCAGATTAAAATAGGTAAAACCTGATCGCGGTTGAAACTCTCAGAAAAAAGACATTTTTCTTTTGAGCGTTTTAACAAAAACCAGTTTTGCCGATTTTTCTTAAAGTTTATCTGAAGGTTACCTCGCTTCTCCTTGCTTGCGGAGGGCTAGCCCTAAGCGGATGTTTGGTAAAATTTGATTTTTTGCAAACTTATAGAAAAGTCGTTAACGAAAACATTTTGCCGATAGTGGTAATAATGACGCCTAAGAACTACAAAAAGTTATTGTTTATCTCTATGGCTTGGAATAAAGTGACATTCTAAAGCGATAACAACCGTCTCGGTAGCCGTTGGGCAAAAAAACTGTTTGAGTTAACCAAGTTATGGGCGAGTTATCTAAAGCAATTTATCATCGCGTGGGAAAAGACCGAACAAATCCGTTTGAGTTAACCATGTGTTCGAGATATCCGAGGGCGAGTTATCCGAGTTTCACTGTATATTCTTTATACACCCTTGTTCCGATTTCACACGCTGAATATCGTATTAATTGAAACTCTTTTAACTCTATGAAACACGATGCGTTTTCGCGAACTTCTATTTCCGCTTTTTGTAAGGTTCAATTACTAAATCAGCAAAGGTATTAGATTATTATCTTGAGTAGGAATAGCCTCTACGTTATCTCTTTGTTCAGTTAGACAAAGACAGTACAATATCTCATTTTTACATTTTACCAGCATCGAAAGGTACCAGTATTGTCATATTCAAAGTTTTGATGGATAATTTCTGCTGGAACACTAACATTGTTTATACACACACTTATATGCACGAATTATTATTATTAATTCAACTTATTCAGGATTTTTATTTATTTATTTTTTCCAGTTTGTATTAATTTTATTATTACCAAGTCATTTTTTATTGTAATCCCAGCAAAACAGCCTTAATTTAGCTATTACTTACTAATTATTTCACATTTACATTTAAACACTTCTATAGTTGTTTTATTTTGTTTCTTAATTTATTTGATGGTTGCGCGTCACAACATTTTTGTCTCACACTGTACCTATTTTGTTTGTAGAGGTAAAAGCAGACGATACACCCGCTATACTCGCTGTCCTAAATGCTGACAAGAAGCATCTGGAGTTGCTAGAGCTAGAGAAGAAGTTGTCTGCTGACTTTGAAAATGGGCAGGCTGGCGCGGGCACTCGTCTTAAGGAGGTGAGAATATCCCTCAACTGCTCCTGAGATTGGTAAAATGAATGATATAGGCACTTTTGGGGGCATTTTAATATCTATGTGTGAAATCATAGGCATAAAATATGTATAGATACATATTTGCTTACTAATAGATCTGATTGCATAGATTGACAGCGCTAGTTTTCATAGAAGATAACTAAACTACTGTGACCATGAACCATCGTTAACTTGATTAGCTTTATGGCGTTTTGCTGCTTATCTGAGCTCATCTGGGAATCTCCTACCTCCCGACAGTGTGTATTTTATCTCCTGTTCAATGTGGAGTTGCTTTCTCTTTAAAACTTGGGCTTGTTTCATTACGGTTAAAGATAAACTTATGCTAAATTCTAGTAGTTCTTATCAGAGAATATCAGTATCTTCTATCATTTGTGATTGTTTATGATTTTGAAGGGGAGCTAACTCCCAGGATGTTTTAAGATTACAATCTTCATAAATTGATCACAATTAAAACACTCAGATTCAAGAAAATGTGATTATGGCATCTATAGTTGCTAAGAGACAGAATAGAGCCAACTTTAACACAATAGCTGATATCAATAAAGAGAGAGATCGGTCAGCTGAGCAACTAATGATGTTATTTCAGCATGTATTTTTCTCCTTGACATGTTAACCATGATCAAGTTTACTTGATTTTAATCTTGAAACACTGTGGTAGTCAAATTTCTTCAAATGTCAAAAAAAATCTCAAATGATAGAACAATACTGATAATTTTTGATAAAAACTAGTACTATAATTTATATCTATATATAGATATATATATAAAGATATGTGTAAATTTTTTTTAAGTATTTAATTATATTTATATATGAAGATATATTGGTATTTAAATATTTCTTTGTATATAAATATATATAAATGTATTTATGTATAAATATATATGTCTTTATATATTTAAATATATATAAATATTTGTATAAATAAATGTATATCTATAAGTATATATGTAAATAAATGTTCTATCTTTTGGTTTTATCTCGAGTTCATTAAAAAATTTGAGGTTGACAAACTATTTCTCCTTGTGTGTACTACAAGGCGTTATTGTTAAAATGTTGTGAATTAAAATGAAGACCACAACTACATATGAAGGCTTTCTGTTAGGTTTCCGAGGAAATGAAAGCTATCGGAGTAGATTCAGCGGAACCCAAGGCCATGTGTATCTTAGCCTGTCTCGGTTTTATTAAGGAGATGCAGGAGAGACCAACCAAACACTTCTCTGGTGGCTGGAGGATGAGAGTTTCTCTTTCCAGGTCTGTCCTCTAGGACTATAGAAGTCAAAATATTGGCCTATTGTGGTGCGTGCTTGGGAAGGTTATCTCCTCGTTATTATATCTTAAGATAACTATTTATTTATTTGTTCATTTATACTTTTATACAATAATTACTAATACCATGGCAATGTGGGAGGCTGTGAAAAATTGTAAGGTGTAATAACTAATTGCACAATTATTCCATAGTGTGGAAAACAGTCAATTGGCACAAGTGGAGGAGTGACATGAACTTAAAATCCATGAACTTAAAAGCTGTGAGTTCGAATCTTGTTTAAAGCAATCTTTTTTGTAATCTCGAAGTGTAGCTTTGGACGAATAGATGGACACGGCTTTTAGAAATTACTTTTTACTAAAAAATTATCTTGTTGCATACGTTAGAGTCATGTTATATATATTTTTTTTTAACTTTTTATTGGAAATATGGCCAACAGAGTAATATATATATATATATATTTAGAGGGGAATCTGGGAATACTTGAGGATATATTAGAATATATATATATATATATATATACACATGTAGATATATATATGTAGATATATATATACATGTAGATATATTATATGTTAATCTATTGGCAATCATTTCATTTCAATTAAAAATGCTTTTCAAATTATGCCATACAACAATAAAGCTGAAGCAGCTTATCGAAGAATAACAAACATGACAGCATTTCAGCGTAATTTCCGAACTTCTTTGATTGCTTATTTCGGAACTGCCACCATGATAAAATGTAGAACTCACTTAAATACCCTCTTTGATAATGGTTTTGAAAAACACATAGAATTATGTAATACACAGTCATTAAGCAACTAAAACTGATTTTTTTATAGAAGAAGACAAAATACTTGCCATAGATTGCATCACCAACAATTGTTACATTCAAGATTCAAAATAAAATACTTTGAAATCCGCATTAAAATGTTATATAGTACAAAATTTACACATTTCTCAGAGCCTTGTTCCTTGAGCCAACCCTCTTGCTGCTCGATGAACTGACCAATCACCTCGATCTGAATGCTGTCATATGGCTAGACAATTATCTGCAGAATTGGAAAAAGACCCTCCTGATCGTCTCCCACGACCAGTCTTTCCTCTACAACGTCTGCACTGACATTATTCACCTTGACATTCAAAAGCTCTTTTTTTACAAGGGCAACTATGGTGAGTACCTGCATTATATTAGGAACCTAGGTTATATTTAGGTTTCTCAGGGGTAATTTTAGTTGAACAGTTGTTATGGTTGGTGGAATTTACTTAATTAATGCCACGTGATTCGGGGAGTGCGTTTCATTGATGCCGCGTGATTGGTGTAGTTCTCTTCATCGATGTATGTGTATGGATGTATTGCGATCGCTTCACGATATATGTGGTTGTTTAGCATCATTATTAGTATATATTTGGTTGTGTAGCATTATTATTAGGATATATTTGGTTGTGTAGCATTATTATTAGGATACATGTGGTCGTTTAGCATTATTATTATTAGGATATATTTGGTTGTTTAGCATTATTATTATGATGTATTTGGTTGTTTAGCATTATTATTAGGATATATTTGGCTGTGTAGCATAATTATTTGGATATGTTTAGTTGTTTAGCTTTATTATTAGGATATATTTGGTTGTTTAGCATTAGTATTAGGATACATTTGGTTGTTTAGCATTATTATTAGGATTTACGTGGTTGTTTCGCTTTATTATTAGGATGTATTTAATTGTTTAGCATTATTATTAGGATATATTCGGTTGCTCTGCATTATTATTAGGATATATGTGGTTGTGTAGCATTATTATTAGGATATATTTGGTTGCGTAGCATTATTATTAGGATATGTGTGGTTGTGTAGCGTCATTCAAGAAGATGTTCAAACAGAAGAGGAAGGAGCAGATAAAGGATTATGAAAAGCAGGAGAAAAGACTGAGAGAATTGAAGGCGAGTGGGAAATCTTCAAAGGATGCTGTAAGTTGTCTTTCCTCTGTTTGCCAGAGGATTTTATCTTCGTTAGGAAGAGGGTTGAAAGTGCTGCCACTGATGAAACAGATCTTAGGGAATTCGGTTCCATTCCACAGTAGACCTCGTGAGATGCTCTCTTTAGACTGTTAAATTTGCTATAACTGGAACTACTTTTATAGACTTGCTGTCACTGGCAGCGGAGTCGGGCTGCTGATCTGTCCTGGCGATTCTATAAGGCTACATTCAGGTTGCTATGCTTATCATACAGGATTGACAGTTTCAACTACTCTTTATTGCGGAATGGGGTAGCACATCCATAAATTTGGAGTTGTCCTCCAACTGCCATATTTTAATGATGTGCGACATGCATTTTAATTACTCTATCAGTGGCTTATGCATGAATCCAAAGTTGCAGCATACACCCTGCGCCTTTTTCATAAGGCATACATTGTACTGTTGTACTTTAAAAACAATAAAATATTTTTAAGATATCATCACACATGCGCATATACAGGGACCCTAACTGGCTCGACTTTTACATATCTTTGTGATTTTCAATCAAGGCTGAAACTTCCGGAGTGTTCTTAAAGTTGTGAGGGATACGCAAGATGTAAACACAAGATACCCAGATCAGTGTCTCTCAAACAACAGTTTGGGGTTCAATTGGTTTCACCTAAGATTGTCTCTCCAACTATAGCCTAGTTCCCATATACGTCGCTAAGCACCGTGGACAGCACCGCAGGCTATTAGCGGTGAATTGGGAACCTACGCGCCGAGTATCGATGGTAGTTGCCGGCGGCATTGAAATAGCTTAGCGCTGTTCAAATTTCGCCAAAGGCCGCAGGCAAAACCTTCCCGAAATGCACCGTACGGGTGAAGGTCACCGTTATAGAAATGGCATGGCGAGTGAACATTTATTTGATTACACAGTTATGTTTAGCGATGCAGCTTATATGTGAACAGATGCCGTCGAGCCTAACTTTGCAAACGTTTTGTTGCGCAAGTTACAGCCGGAGTATTGCAACCGATATGCGGATATGGGAACCAGGCTTTAGGTGACAATAGAGTTTTACAAAATAACTAAGCTTATGTGGAAAGATGCTTTCCACTGTAACAGATAAACAGAAACCACTAGCATAAAAAGAAACTGCTTACGAAACATTTTAAATACTGATTTTGTAAATTAAATCTGTTCAAACCATTTTTGCTATAGTATTGTTACAGAGGCAGCCTGATGGTCTAAAACTCCTGGCCTCCAAACACAGGTTAGGGTTCAACTCCTAAAAAGGCCACTGACAGTGACAGGAATGTCATCAAACATTAAATTACTCTCTACCATTGGCATGTCTCCAGTCATTGAGGTTCCCTTGACACTAGACTCAGACATGTACAGCCAAGATCTCAGACACATTGTTTGTACAATAATACTTTTATAAACACTCATAGCCTCTGCTAGCAGTAGGCTAAGCAGACGTCATATCTGATCTTTGAGGGGTTGCTTTCCCAAACATGCATACTTTCTTACATGACATGAAGCAATGGAATCATTTAAACAAATACATTGTATAAAATTCAACTGATCGAGATCGTGGAAATTGTGTCATACATATAATAGAAACGTTTTTAATACGTAGTAAAAATATATACTTTTTGTTTTGTTGTTCTTCGGTATAAACTAGAATGCAGCTGTCATGATCAGTTTATCACTTTATCCTCATGGCTTTCATCTTTATGTTGCTAGTGAGATTATATTTGTCAATATTTATAAGTAGCCAACTGGGAGAAGCTTTGTCGTCTTCATCACTCAAAAGTCAATCTTAGTCGCAAATAGCTTGCGTTGAATATTAATAAAATTGGACTGAGGTTGTCATGCTTGCCTATTTCAGCCAATCACACATGCGTCAGTTTTATCACGTCAGATGACCTCAAAGATTTTAAAAGGAAGTAATTACAGGATTTAATGTTGATGGGTTCAACGGATATAGAACGAACGAACGGCTCTGTGATTGACTAGATCATGTCTTGCAATCAACCAGTAGCTCGCTGTCGATGAATTGGACAGCAGCAAGCTAAAATCGCACCCCTATAGTCTCACTTTTATTAGGGAATGTTTAAACTAACTTAACTTGCTCTTTATTGGTTTTTGTCTTTGATTTTTAATTTTCAAAAACCATTTTTTTAGAGATTTTAAACCTTCAAAGTTAGAAATTTGAGTTTTGTTATAAGTGTTTGCTGAAATTCTCCGTCGTATGTTTGAAATTTCGTAGAGGTTTGACTTAACTATAAAGATGGGCTTACTTGGCACTTTTCAGGCTGCTATATGGTAGCTTTGATTCCTTCTGTTACAGAAGAAGGAGGAGGAGGCGGAGCCAACAGCTTAGCTCATCTGAAAAGAGCTAAAGAAAATGAAGAAACGGAAGCTATTTGAGGAGCAGTTGGATGCTCTGAAGGCTGAGGACCGGTTTACCCTCTCACAGGCTGATAAGTCGAGCAAGTCATGTAATCTCCTTGACAATGCCCTTGACATTAAGGTTAGACTCCATTGCTCCTCAGTCACATTTAACCACAGTGGTGATCGTCATTCTCGAACCTCTTATAGTAAACATGTTATTTGTTAATAATTCATAGTTTGTTAAATATTTATTTGATGAATTATGTGATTATGTGCATAAATGGAAATTTAAGGATGTTCTACTCATGAATCTTTGCTATAATAAGACCCGTGTCCGAAGGCATGGTTGGATGTTTAAAAAAATTCCATTGCACAAGATTCACATTGGGATATTCGGATTAACAGCCGAGCACGCTGCCACTCACCCCAATCAACCCCCTCTCAGCATTTAAGAATACTTGTGCACATAGTTATTACACATGAAAATCTCTCACAGCTCACGAGACCACCAGAGTTGTAGTCTCTTATTAAATATCTACTGATATTTGCCTCCTTAGCCTGGTTTTGGTGTAACTTGGCAGTATCTGTGCATTACTACCAATTCATTAAAAAATAAGTTTATATTTATCCACAAAATTGGCCAAATGTTAGCATGGTTGTTGAGCATGCATAAATATGCAGCTTTATGAGAGTAAATTAGTGGCTTTTGGGTAAGAGTAGTGTCTTGATATTTAGTTGCCAAACCTTTATTGGTAATTACAGGAAAAGATAAAATGTGTGCCCAATAAATATATTACATTTTTTGAGAATATTCAGTGGCATACAGAGTGGCTGCAAAACTTGCTTTTCACATCTTTACTGTAGTGCAAACCGTGTGTATCCATCTGTCTAAAGCATAGCTAAGAGGTATAGCACGGTTCCCGTGTACGCTACAAACGCCGGTGACATCGCTGCCAGGCTATCAGCTGTGAAATGTGAACCTACACACTGTTCAACTTTCGCTAAGAGTCACAGGCAAAACCTTCACGAAATGCACTGCAAAGGTTAAGGTCAGCATTTTTGAAATGGTATGGCAAAGAAACATTTTTATGCAATTATTTGCGATGCATCTTTATGTGAACAGAAGCCGCTGAGCCTAGCACTGCAAGTGTCTGGCTGCACGAGATTACTGCAGGGTCTCGCTCTCGATATGGGAACCAGGCTTTAGGGTAAAAAGCATCACAACTGAAATTGAACTCGAATATTTGACTCTTTAGGCAGGCACACTACTAACTGCACTGCTCTATCATCTTGCAACAAGTTAGAATAAATGTGTGCATATTTATTACACCTGATGATCTTTCACGGCATACTTGACTGCCAGTGGAGAAGTATGCATGTTTTGAGATAATAAAGAAAGTTTTTATGATAATTGGCATGAAAAATGAAAAATAAAATTAGGCAGTCCCATAGTTATGATCACCACTGTATGCCCGTCTGCAAGCCTTCTATCAAAGTATGTGCTCAGCTCGAGTTTGTAGAAAGGTGGCGACACGGCAGTAGCCAATCAGAGTTCAGTTTCGCTAATTCTTATATCACTAGTGCTTTATTAGGCAACTGTGAAACAACTACTATAAATTTATCAGCGCTCAAACCAAACAAGTTTCCTCATTTTGATTAATATAATTAGGAATAATATAATTAATTAATATAATATATATTAATATATATTAATACTTTTTTGGCTAACTATTGAGTTTTATTACTTTTATAACATGAATAATTGTTCAATCTGTTCTTTCATCACAATTATACTTAAGAAAAAGCCTATCAGGATTTTCTGTGTTCTTGTTAATAGTTGACAAGTTTTTGGGATGCAGTGACAACCCTTTCAGTGAACTTTCAACTACGTTTGATGAAAATGTGACGATTTTGTTGGGGATTTCAAGTGGTTGTCGATTATTGCCTGGCGACTGTGATTGACATTGGCTGTCAGGTGGTTGTCAATAGCTGGCAAGTGATAGTTGAAGGCTTTTTAGACCGTTGTTGATGTCTGCTAAATGATTCGCCAATGATGTATTGGATTGGCGATGGCTGTCAGATGTGTCAAGTGAAAGTGGTGGCTGCATGTTCCTCACATGATTCTATGACAGACAGGGAATGTTGCAGGTAGAGAACTTTTCAATAAGCGCACGTGGAAAAGACTTGTTTGTGAATACGTCTCTCACCATAGCCAACCAAAGGAGGTATGGTCTCGTTGGGCCCAATGGGCATGGGAAGACAACTCTATTCAACCACATGGCCCAGCGTAAACTGAATACTCCACCTAACATCAATATCTTGCTCGGTGAACAAGGTGAGTTTTTGTTAACTGTTTTCCTTCAGAACAGCAAATCGGAAAAATAAACTGGGCTTCATCACAAGCTCATAATTTTGTCACTTTTTATAAAGTTTCAATGTGTTTGGATTTAAAAAGATTGTTGCACAAACTACGGCTCTGTGATCTTGGTTGGTCTGAGTCCAATGGCAAGGAAATCACTGGAGACATCCCAGTTGCAGAGAGCAATTTAAGTCTGTATGTCTTTCTGTATGTCCAGCTATGGCTATTAAAATCTTTTACTATATACTTCATACCGCCTTTTTCCGATTTCACACGCTGAATATCGTCTTAATTGAAATACTTTCATCTCTATGAAACACGATGCGTTTTCGTGAACTTCTATTTCCGCTTCTTGTAAGGTTCAATTACTAAATCAGCAAAGGTATTATCTCGAGTAGGAATAGCCTCTACATTCTCTCTCCGTTCGGTCAGACAAAGACAGTCCGATATCTCATTTTTACATTTTACCAGCATCGAGAAGTACCAGTATTAGCATATTCAAAGTTTTGATGGATAGATTCTGCTGGAACACTAACATTGTTTATACACACACTTATATGCACGAATTATCATTATTAATTCAACATATTCAGGATTTTTTTTTCAGTTTGTATTAATTGTATCATTACCAAATCATTTTTATTGTAATCACAGCAAAACAGACTTAATTAAGCTATTACTTACTAATTATTTCACATTTACATTTTAACACTTTTCAAGTTGTTTTATTTTGTTTCCTAAATTATTTGATGGTAGCGCGTCACAACAATTTTGTCTCACACAGTACCTATACTGTTCATAGAGGTAAAGGCAGACGATACACCCGCTATACTCGCTGTCCTAAATGCTGACAAGAAGTGTCTGGAGTAGCTAGAGCTAGAGAAGAAGTTGTCTGCTGACTTGGAAAATAGGAAGGCTGACACGGGCACTCGTCATAAGGAGGTGAGAATATCCCTCAACTGTTCCTGAGGCTGGGAGAATGAATGATATAGGCACTTTTGGAGGCATTTTCATATCTATGTGTGAAATTATAGGCATAAAATATGTATAGATACATCTTTGCTTACTAATAGACCTGATTGCATAGATTGATAGCTCTTGTTTTCATAGAAGGTAACTAAACTACCGTGACCAAGTATCATCGTTAACTTGATTGGCTTTATCACGTTTTGTTGCTTATCTGAGCTCATCAGGGAATCTCCTACCTCCCGACAGTGTGTATTTTATCTCCTGTTCAATGTGGAGTTGTTTACTCTTTAAAACTTGGGCTTGTTTCATTACGGTTAAAGATAAACTTACACTAAATTATAGTAGTTCTTATCAGAGAATATCAGTATCTTCTATCATTTGTGATTGTTTATGTTTGAGGTGATCCGACTCCCAGGATATTTCAAGATTAAAATCTTCATAAATTGATCACAATTAAAACACTCAGATTGAAGCAAGTGTGATAATGGCATCTATAGTTGCTAAGAGACAGAATAGAGCCAACTTTAACACAATAGCTGATATTAATAAAGAGAAAGACGGTCAACTGAGCGACTAGTGATGTCATTTCAGCATGTATTTTTCTCCTTGACATTTTAACCATGATCAAGTTTACTTGATTTTAACCTTGAAACATCGTGGTAGTCAAATTTCTTCAAATGTCAAAAAAAATCGCAGTTAATAGAACAACACTGATAATTTTTGATGAAAACTAGTACCACAATTTATATCTATATATATATATATATATATGTAAAGATATATTTAAGTTTTTTTTAAATGTACAATTATATTTATATATAAAGATATATTTGTATTTAAATATTTGTTTGTATATAAATATATATAAACATATTTGTGTATAAATATATATGTATTTATATATTTAACTTTATATTTAAATATATAATTATATTTATAAGTATATATTTATAAATATATATGTAAATAAATGTTCTATCTTCCGGTTTTATCTCGAGTCCATTAAAAATTGAGGTTGACAAACTATTTCTCCTTGTGTGTACTATAAGGTGGTATATGATTGTGTTAAAATGTTGTGAATTAAAGTAGAGACCGCAACTACATCTGATTGTATTTGTTAGGTATCTGAGGAAATGAAAGCTATCAGAGTACATTCAGCGGAACCTAAGGCTAGGCGTATCTTAGCCAGTCTCGGTTTCACCAAGGAGATGCAGGAGAGACCGACCAAACACTTCGGGAGGATGAGAGTTCTTCTTGCAAAGTCTGTCCTCTAGGACTATAGAAGTCAGAATATTGGTCTATTGTGGTGCATGCATAGGAGGGTTATCACCTCGTTATTATATCGTAAGATGACTATTTATTTGTCCATTTATACTTTTATAATTACTAATACCTTGGCAATACGGGAGGCTGTGAGAAATTGTAAGGTGTAATAACTAATTGCACAATTATTCCATAGTGTGGAAAGCGGTCAATTGGCACAGGTGGAGGAGTGACAATCTATGAACTTAAAAGGTGTGAGTTCGAATCCTCTTTAAAATGATCTTTTTTACTTGTTTTCTGCTAAGAGAACGGATATTAGGTGGAAGATTGTTCAAGCAGCTGATCATAGAATGACAAACATGACAGCAATTCAGCGTAATTTCCGAACTTCTTTGATTGCTTCTTGCGGAACTGCCACCACGATAAAATGTAGAACTCACTAAGATACCCAATATTTGATGATGGTTTTGAAAAGCACACATAATTATGTAATACACAGTCATTAAGCTACTAAAACTGATTTGTTTTTATAAGAGACAAAATACTTGCCATAGATTGCATCACCAACAAGTGTTACATGCAAGATTCAAAATAAAACACTTTGAAATCCGCTTTAAAATGTTGTATAGAATAAAATTTACACATTTTTGAGAGCCTTGTTCCTTCAGCCGACCTTCTTGCTGCTCGATGAACCGACCAATCACCTCCATCTGAATGCTGTCATATGGCTAGACAATTACCTTCAGAATTGGAAAAAGATCTTTCTGATTGTCTCCTACGACCAGTCTTTCCTCGACAATGTCTGCACTGACATTATTCACCTTGACATGCAAAAGCTCTTTTTTTACAAGGGCAACTATGGTGAGTACCTGCATTATATTAGGAACCTAGGTTATATTTAGGTTTCTCAGGGGTAATTTTAGTTGAACAGTTGTTATGGTTGGTGGAATTTACTTAATTAATGCCGCGTGATTCGAGGAGTGCGTGTCATTGATGCCGCGTGATTGGTGTAGTTCTCTTCATCGATGTATGTGTATGGATGTATTGCGATCGCTTCACGATATATGTGGTTGTTTAGCATCATTATTAGTATATGTTTGGTTGTGTAGCATTATTATTAGGATATATTTGGTTGTGTAGCATTATTATTAGTATATATGTGGTCGTTTAGCATTATTATTAGAATATATTTGGTTGTTTGGCAGTATTATTAGGATATATGCGATTGTTTAGGATTATTATTAGGATGTATGTGGTTGTTTACCATTGATATTAGGATATATGTGGTTGTTTAGCATTATTATTATTATGTATTTGGTTGTGTAACACTATTATGTGGATATATTCGGTTGTTCAGCATTATTATTAGGATATATGTGGTTGTTTAGCATCATTAGGATATATGTGGTTGTTTAGCATTATTATTAGAATATATTTGGTTGTTTAGCATTATTATTAGAGTATATTTGGTTGTTTAGCATTATTATTAGGATATATTTGGTTGTGTAGCATTATTATTAGGATATATGTGGTTGTTTAGCACTATTATTTGGATATATTCGGTTGTTCAATATTATTATTGGGATATATGTGGTTGTTTAGCATCATTAGGATATATGTGGTTGTTCAGCATTATTATTAGGAGATATTTGGTTGTTTAGCATTCTCATTACAATATATTTGGTTGTGTAGCATTATCATTAGGATACATTTGGTTGTTTAGCATTCTCATTACGATATATTTGGTTGTTTAGCATTATTACTAGGATATATTTGGTTGTTTAGCATTATTATTAGGATATATTTGGTTGTGTAGCATTATTATTAGGATACATTTGGTTGTTTAGCATTCTCATTACGATATAATTGGTTGTTAGCATTATTATTAGGATATATTTGGTTGTTTAGCATTATTATTAGGATATATATGGTTGTTTAGCATTATTATTAGAATATATTTGGTTGTGTAGCATTATTATTAGGATACATTTGGCTGTTTAGCATTCTCATTACGATATATTTGGTTGTTTAGCATTATTATTAGGATATATTTGGTTGTTTAGCATTATTATTAGGATATATGTGGTTGTTTAGCATTATTATTAGGATATATTTGGTTGTTTAGCATTATTATTAGGATATATTTGGTTGTGTAGCATTATTATTAGGATATATTTGGTTGTGTAGCATTATTATTAGGATATATGCGATTGTTTAGCATTATTATTATGATGTATTTGGTTGTTTAGCATTATTATTAGGATATATTTGGTTGCTTAGCATTATTATTTGGATATATTTGGTTGTTTAGCATTATTATTAGGATATATGTGGTTGTTTCGCTTTGTTATTAGGATGTATTTAGTTGTTTAGCATTATTATTAGGATATATTTGGTTGTTTAGCATTGTTATTAGGATATATTTGGTTGTTTAGCATTAGTATTAGGATACATTTGGTTGTTTAGCATTATTATTAGGATATATTTGGTTGTTTAGCATTATTATTAGGATATATTTGGTTGTTTAACATTATTATTATTAGGATATATGTGGTTGTTTAGCATTATTATTAGGATGTATGTGGTCGTTTAGCATTACTATTAGGATATATTTGGTTCTTTAGCATTATTATTAGGATATATTTGGTTGTTTAGCATTAGTATTAGAATACATTTGGTTGTTTAGCATTTTTATTACGATATGTTTGGTTGTTTAGCATTCTTATTACGATAAGTTTGATTGTTTAGCATTAGTATTAGGATACATTTGGTTGTTTAGCATTATTATTAGGATATATTTGGTTGTTTAGCATTATTATTAGGATATATTTGGTTGTTTAACATTATTATTAGGATATATGTGGTTGTTTAGCATTACTATTAGGATGTATTTAGTTGTTTAGCATTATTATTAGGATATATTTGGTTGTTTAGCATTATTATTAGGATATATTTGGTTGTTTAACATTATTATTATTAGGATATATGTGGTTGTTTAGCATTATTATTAGGATGTATGTGGTTGTTTAGCATTACTATTAGGATATATTTGGTTGTTTAGCATTATTATTAGGATATATTTGGTTGTTTAGCATTATTATTATTAGGATATATTTGGTTGTTTAACATTATTATTATGATGTATTTGGTTGTTTAGCATTATTATTAGGATATATTTGGCTGTGTAGCATAATTATTTGGATATGTTTGGTTGTTTAGCTTTATTATTAGGATATATTTGGTTGTTTAGCATTAGTATTAGGATACATTTGGTTGTTTAGCATTATTATTAGGATTTACGTGGTTGTTTAGCTTTATTATTAGGATTTATTTAGTTGTTTAGCATTATTATTAGGATATATTCGGTTGCTCTGCATTATTATTAGGATATATGTGGTTGTGTAGCATTATTATTAGGATATATTTGGTTGCATAGCATTATTATTAGGATATGTGTGGTTGTGTAGCGTCATTCAAGAAGATGTTCAAACAGAAGAGGAAGGAACAGATAAAGGATTATGAAAAGCAGGAGAAAAGACTGAGAGAATTGAAGGTGAGTGGGAAATCTTCAAAGGATGCTGTAAGTTGTCTTTCCTCTGTTTGCCAGAGGATTTTATCTTCGTTAGGAAGAGGGTTGAAAGTGCTGCCACTGATGAAACAGATCTTAGGGAATTCGGTTCCATTCCACAGTAGACCTCGTGAGATGCTCTCTTTAGACAGTTAAATTTGCTATAACTGGAACTACTTTTATAGACTTGCTGTCACTGGCAGCGGAGTCGGGCTGCTGATCTGTCCTGGCGATTCTATAAGGCTACATTCAGGTTGCTATGTTTATCATACAGGATTGACAGTTTCAACTACTCTTTATTGCGGAATGGGGTAGCACATCCATAAATTTGGAGTTGTCCTCCAACTGCCATATTTTAATGATGTGTGACAGGCATTTTAATTACTCTATCAGTGGCTTATGCATGAATCCAAAGTTGCAGCATACACCCTACGCCTTTTTCATAAGGCATACGCTGTACTGTTGTACTTTAAAAACAATAAAATATTTTTAAGATATCATCACACATGCGCATATACAGGGACCCTAACTGGCTCGACTTTTACGTATCTTTGTGTTTTTCAATCAAGGCTGAAACTTCCGGAGTGTTCTTAAAGTTGTGAGGGATACGCAAGATGTAAACACAAGATACCCTGATCAGTGTCTCTCAAACAACAGTTTGGGGTTCAATTGGTTTCACCTAAGATTGTCTCTCCAACTGAAGCCTGGTTCCCATATACGTCGCTAAGCACCGTGGACAGCACCGCAGGCTATTAGCGGTGAATTGGGAACCTACGCGCCGAGGATCGACGGTTGTTGCCGGCGGCATTGAAATAGTTTAGCGCTGTTCAAATTTCGCCAAAGGCCGCAGGCAAAACCTTCCCGAAATGCACTGTACGGGTGAAGGTCACCGTTATAAAAATGGCATGGCGAGTGAACATTTTTTTGATCACACAGTTATGTTTAGCGATGCAGCTTATATGTGAACAGATGCCGTCGAGCCTAACTTTGCAAACGTTTTGTTGCGCAAGTTACAGCCGGAGTATTGCAACCGATATGCGGATATGGGAACCAGGCTTTAGGTGACAATAGAGTTTTACAAAATAACTAAGCTTATGTGGAAAGATGCTTTCCACTGTAACAGATAAATAGCTGATATATATAGCTGATATCAATAAAGAGAGAGACCGGTCAGCTGAGCGAATAGTGCCGTTATTTCGGCACATATTTTTCTCCTTATCATTTTAACCATGATCAAGTTTACTTGATTTTAATCTTGAAACATTGTGGTAGTCAAATTTCTTCAAACGTCAAAAAAGTCGCAAATGATAGAACAACACTGATAATTTTTAATAAAAACTACTATAATCTATATGTATATATTTCTCAAAGTCCGTATGTCTGTTGGAAATCCGGCTATGGCTATTATTAGAACAGCTGAGCTTGACAACAATAATGCCTCAAATTCATGGACTTTCATGGAAATTTATGGAATTCTTACTGTCATTGGAAGCCTAACCTTATTGACTAGCTTAGTGGAGTTTCCATTTGCAATATGCCAGGCTACTAGCTTGAAAGGTACAGTTGTTTGACAAAGTTTTAAAACCTTTACAGTTGTTTTTATTTTTCTCCTAATTTATTTCAACTACACGACACACTTCTCTCAAGATATGTACTTTGAAAGTTAGAATGACAAATGTTGTTATATGTTAAATACAAATCAATTTTCTGTCCAAAGACTTTTCTATTACACGGGCAACGCCGGGTGGCACAGCTTGTTTATATATAAAGATATATATAAATATATATTTTTTTAAATATATTTATATATAAAGATATATTTGTATTTAAATATTTCTTTGTATATAAATATATATTTAAACATATTTATGTATAAATTTATATGTATTTATACTTCTACACTTTAAGACTTCTACATCCGAACTGACAAGCATGTCCGTGGTGGTAGACAAGGAGAACAAGAGGGCTACTATAATAGATATAGCAGTACCCAATGACTACAATATAGCCAGCAAAGAAAAATAAAAGGTAGAGAAATATCTCCCTCTTGGAGAAGAGATTGAAAAATGCTGGAATGTAAGAACAACTGTAATCCCAGTAGTCATTGGGGCACTGGGTGCAATAACACCGGCGCATAAAATGTGGCTTGCCCAAATACCAACAACAATCAACTCATGTGAGTTGCAGAAAAGTGCGCTATTGGGAACAGCTAAGATCTTGAGGCGAGTGCTCAAGTTCTCAGTTCTCTGGTAGGAGACCTGAATTAGAGCAGAATTTATCACCCATACGGGTTAACCGGGGTGAGGAAACAATTTTTTTTATATATTTATATTTAAAGATATAAATATATTTATAAGTATATTCCTATTAATATATATGTAAATAATTGTTCTATCTTTCGGTTTTATCTCGAGTCCATTAAAAAACTTGAGGTTGACAAACTATTTCTCTTTTTGTGTACTACAAGGTGGTATATGATTGTGTTAAAATGTTGTGAATTAAAGTAGAGACCACAACTACATCTGATGGCCTTTTGTTAGGTATAAGAGGAAATGAAAGCTATCGGAGTAGATTCAGCGGAACCCAAGGCCAGGCGTATCTCAGCCGGTCTCGGTTTCACCAAGGAGATACAGGAGAGACCAACCAAACACTTCTCTGGTGGCTGGACGATGAGAGTTTCTCTTGTCAGGTCTGTCCTCTAGGACTATAGAAGTCAGAATATTGGCCTATTGTGGTGCATGCTTGGGAAGGTTATCACCTCGTTATTATATTGTAAGATGACTATTTGTTTATTTATACTTTTATAATATCTAATACCATGGCAATGTCGGGAGGATGTGAGGAATTGTAAGGTGTAATAACTAATTGCACGATTATTCCATAGTGTGGAAAGCAATCAATTGGCACAGGTGGAGGAGTGACAATCCATGAACTTATGAGCTGTGAGTTCGAATCCTCTTTAAAGCAATCTTTTTTCTAACCTCGACGTGTAGTTTTGGACAAATAGATGGACATGGCTTTTACAAATAGCGTTTTACTAAAAAAATTATTTTACAAATGTTACATAGTCATGTTATATATAAATAGTTTTTTACTATTTATTAAAATTATGGCCAGTACAGTAATATTTATATATATGTGCTAATTTATTGGCAATCATTTCATTTCAAATAGAAATGTTTTTCAAATTGTGCTACACAACAATAATAAAAGAAAAAAAGGGCAACAGTTAGCCGCTAAAATCGAATAAATAGTTTAACAACTTGCGTTTAAAATGTCTTTTTCTGCTAAGAGAATAGATATTAGGTGGAAGATTGTTAAATCAGCTGATCGAAGAATAACAATCATTACAGAATTTTAGCGTAATTTCCTAACTTCTTTGATCAGTGATTGCGGAACTGCCACCATGATAAAATGCAGAACTCACTAAAGTATCCCCTCTTTGATGATGGTTTGGAAAAACACACATAATTATGTAATACACAGTCATTAAGCAACTAAGACTGATTTGTTTGTAGAAAAAGACAAAATAATTGCCTTAGATTGCATCACCAACAATTGTTACATGCAGGATTCATAATAAAATACAGTCAAACATGGATAACTCGCCCACGGATAGTTCGAACACATGGTTAACTTGAACGGTTTCTTTGGTCCGTTCCCACGTAATGATAAATTGCTATAGATAACTCGAACTCAACACTGTTAACTCGAACTGGTTTTTGCCCAACAACTACCGAAACGGTGGTTATCGCTTTAGAAAATCACTTTATTTCAAGCCATAGAGGTAAACCTCAACTTTTCGTAATTCATAAGCATCTTTATTACTACCATCGGCAAAATATTTTTGTCAACGACTTTTCTAAAGGTGTGGTGAATTTTGATTTATTCCAAACATCCGCTTAGCGATCGCCCTTCGGAAGTAAGGAAAGTAGTATTCGTTAAGAGCAACACTCCGAGGCAGTTCAATTAGGAGTTTTACGAGGTTTTACGGTACATTGTATATCACTCTATTACTCACGCTTTTTGAATGGATACTTATTGAACGTACATGTATTCCGTGTTTAGGTCAAGCGTTGAATAGTTTCCGACATTAATTCCGTGTTGAATGAACGTCGGAATGTTGAATGTTTAAAAAATCTTAAAAATTGTTGTAATTAAACGTATACGCTGTCTTAGCTAAAAAAAACTATTCACCGTTTGACCTAAACACAGAATACGTGTGTACATTCAATAAGTATCCATTCAAAAAGTGTGAGTGATATACAATGTACCATAAAACCTCGTAAAACTTCTAATTGAACTGCCTCGGAGTGTTGCTCTTAACGAACCCCAGGTAAAGTGAGGTAATCCTTGCATAAACTTAAAAAAAAACCGGCAAAATTGATCGTGGGTAAAACGCTCAAAAGAAAAAAAAAGTCTTTTCTTTTGAGCATTTCAACAACGATCAAGTTTTGCCAATGTCAATCTAAAAAACGTCCTGGCAATAACATCACCTCAAACAACAAACCAATCTCAAGTGATTGAAAAAATCTCTATACTTTTTGGTAAAAACGTTTTAAACTTTACACTAGAAGCATTTAATTTGAAACAAGCCATATTGTGATTTTGATTCATATTATAGTTTGTATATGTACATGTATTTACTAATAAATAAGTAAATACATGGACTTGTGACACTGCTCTGATAACTTGAACGCTCTGATAATTCGAACACTTTTGCTTGGTCCCGCAAAGTTCGAGTTATTCATGTTTGACTGTACTTTGAAATCTGCATCAAAATGTTGTATAGAACAAAATGTACACTTTTCTCAGAGCCTTGTTCCTTGAGCCAACCCTTTTGCTGCTCGATGAACCGACCAATCACCTCGATCTGAATGCTGTCATATGGCTAGACAATTACCTGCAGAATTGGAAAAAGATCCTCCTGATCGTTTCCCATGACCAGTCTTTCCTTGACAACGTGTGCACTGACATTATTTACCTTGACATGCAAAAGCTGTTTTTCTACAAGGGAAACTATGGTGGGTACCTGCATTATATTAGGAACTTAAGCTATATTCATGTTTCTCAGGGGTAATTTTTGTTAAACAGTTCTTATGGTTGGTAGAATTTGCTTAATTTATGCTGCGTGATTGGTGTAGTTCGCGTCATGGATGTATGTGTATGTCTGGATGTTTTTGGATTGCTTCACGATATATGTGGTTGTGTAGCATTATCATTAGGATATATTTGGTTGTTTAGCATTATTATTAGGATGTATTTGTTGGTTAAGCTTTATTATTAGGATATATGTGGTTGTTTAGCATTAAATTATTATTAGGACATGTGCGGTTGTGTAGCACTATTATTAGGATATATGTGGTTGTGTAGCATTATTATTGGGTTAAATGTGGTTGTTTAGCATTATTATTAGGATATATTTGGTTGTGTAGCACTTATTAATATGATATATGTGGCTGTTTAACATTATTATTAGGATATATGTGGTTGTGTAGTATTATTATTAGGATATATTTGGTTGTTTAGAACTATTTTTCAGGATATATTTGTTTGTTTAGCATTATTATTAGGTTATTTTTGGTTGTTTAGCATTATTATTAGGATTAATGTGGTTGTTTAGCATTATTATTAAGATATATATGTGGTTGGGTAGCATTATTATTAGCATATATTCGGTTGTTCAGCAATATTATTAGGATATATGTGGTTGTTTAGCATTATTATTAGGATATATGTGGTTGTGTAGCATTATTATTAGGATATATGTGGTTGTGTAGCATTATTTTTGGGTTAAATGTGGTTGTTTAGCATTATTATTAGGATATATTTGGTTGTGTAGCACTTATTAATAGGATATATGTGGCTGTTTAACATTATTATTAGGATATATGTGGTTGCGTAGTATTATTATTAGGACATATGTGGTCATTTAGCATTATTATTAGGATATGTGTGGTTGTGTAGCGTCATTCAAAAAGATGTTCAAACAGAAGCGGAAGGAACAGATAAAGGATTATGAAAAGCAGGAGAAAAGACAGAGAAATGAAGGCGAGTGGGAAATCTTCAAAGGATGCTGTAAGTTGTCTTTCCTCTGTTTGCCCGGGGTTTTTATCTCCGTTAAGAAGACGGTTGAAAGTACTGCCACTGATAAGATAGATCTTGGGGGATTTACGGTTCCATTCCACAGTAGACCTCATGAGATGCTATCTTTAGAGTTAAATTTTCTATAACTGGAACTACTTTACTAGACTTGCTGTCACTGGCAGCGGAGTCCTGCTGCTGATCTGTCCTGGCGATTTTATAAGGCTACATTCAAGTCGCTATGTTTATTGTACAGGATTGACTGTTTCAAACATTCTTTATTGTGGAATGGGGTAGCATATCCATATACTTGGAGTTGTCCTCCACTTGCCATATATTCTTGATGTGCGACAGGCATTTTAATTTAGTAGAGCAGGAACATAAACTTATCTTTCAGCCTTTTCCTTCGGAGGGTGGGCTACTCAAATAAAAATGTTTCATAGTCAGAAATTTATGCAGAATTCAATTATAATGTTTCTACACCTATGTGCTTGCACATTTTTGAGTTTGAGAACACTTTTGAAAGGAGAGGGGGCAACTCCAAGTTCGATTGGAAAACCTTACATATCGGACAAAGAAAACTATTTTATAATCTCGAAAACTAATAAATGCTTTGATTTCAGATTAAGCGAGTCAACTCTCAGCATTTCTTAGCTCATACCAACAAGGATGCAGCAAGACTGCTTGTTTCACTGTCTTGATCAGTCTGTGAATGAAACCTTAGTCAGAGTGACTAAACTTCAATATGAGACAGCCAAACAGTATTCAAACAGATGGTTGATGTTGGAAGAAGAGAGCATTCAATCTGAAATTGCTCAAAAAGTGCTAAACATTGAGCACTTAGATGAGAACTCAGACTTGTTATGTCATTATGCCTGTTATAAAAAGTATTGTAACAAACTCGTTATGGAAAGAGCTGAGAAAAAACATGAGAAGAGACAGAAAGAATGTGATACAGCAGAAGAGGTGAGACTAGATATTTATTACTTTACAAATTCATGATGATTAAGTTCGTACGATTTTATAAAACTCGTAAAACATTTATACTGGCATAATATCCATTGTGTACTTGTTTATTATCATTTCATGACTTAAAATATACTAGAACATTATAATTAGTAAAATTATAATCATAATTTTTTATTTGCATCAAAACCATTTATGACCTACCGACAAACAAGTCGTATGGATTTTTTTCGCGATATCGTTCTAATAAAAATTGTTACTAAAACGAAAGCAGTTGGTGAAGATATTTCATAACTGTTACAAATGGATGTGAAAATTTAGATCTAACATCTTGTGCAAGAATTAATTTGATTGGTTTCTGCTGTTACTTAGAAACAACTTTTGCAAACAAAGTCATGTGAATGCTGTAATAGCAGCCTTTAGGGACTCTGACACACCTTACGCAATGCTGCAAAAGCGTAGTTAGGGTTAAAAGGTGCTCAGATTTGAAGAATTAGTGTAATACCCGTGTCAATCAGGTTATAGTATTGCACTATGTTTTTAGCCTGTCACTAAGCGTACCAGGTCTACTGGTGTCGGAGGTAAAGGTCCAATCCTGCCAGAAATATGTATCATCTGTTTGAAGAAAGACAGATTTATCAAAAAGGCCAACAGAAAACGTGTTCGAGACACTCTAAGTAAAGCACAAACCATAACTGCTGGTAAGTAGGCCTTGTAGTGTACAAAGCAGTTATTGTAATTGGTGACTTACTAGCTTCTTACTGATCTTCTTTGAACCCGCGTAAAAGCAGGTGTCTACGATATATCTTTATTTGCACAGGGCTATTAATAGATAGTGCTAAGATGAGACCAGATGATAAGAAAGTGTTGGACTTATATTGGTTCAAATGATGACCTGGTTGCCTGCGAAGCAAGGTACCACAGATCCTGCTTCAAAGAGTTTACTCGTAAACCCAAAGAAAACCAAAGGTTAGTGACTGAATGTTTATGTCATGTCATGATGTCAATTTAATTTCTTCATTAGACACATATAAATGCTTAGGTATCTTTACTTGCACATCTCATCTATTTTGAAGATAATTAAGGCCTGCCTTCCTCATGCTCTTTAATTTCACACATGAAACCTATGATACAACTGAGGCATGGACTTGTTTGATAAGTATTTTGTCTTAACTGGTAGGCTTAAATGATAACTGATGTTAATTATTTTGTGCTTCATTTGACAACTGTTTTATCTTTTCCATTTGTTCTCCAGTGTGGAACAATCTGATTTGTATGAGCAGACATACAAGACTCACTTCAAGCAGCTGGTGGAAAGACGGTTGATTCAGCAGAAGAAGATATATCGCCTCGTTTCTCTAACACGGATGTTCACAAAGTTGGTGCGGAAACATGAAAACCCAGCTGTGGATGAGATAAGGTTTGTTGAATTCATATCTTTGCATTCAACGATGTTGGAAGATTTTGCCAAGTTTTTTTGTTTTCATTATGCTCAACATTTTAGTATTTCAATTTCGGCCAAGGATTTATGAGTTATATAGCTATCAGGTTATAATTGAAACATTATAGTTCTAGAAACCAGTAGTGAATCTCACCTATCTGCCTTTTGTTTTCTATGTACAGGTCTGATATCCTTAAAAAAAGGCTACAGCGTGACTACCCAACATTGATCTACCAAACTCAGTCAAGAAAAGAAGGCGTCAATGTATACCATCCAGCAGCTGTTTGTCACAGCAGTGATGAAGATACAGATGTTGAAACTTCTGAATGGGAGCTTTCATCTGCCACCTCCAGTCCGATGAAGATTGGTAAGAAAGTGATGAATCCTACAGCAACAGCATATTACACTCAGCTCATGCTGCAGAATTCTATTCAGAATCATTCCTATGAAATGCCATGGCCATTGACATCCTCATTCATCAATCTGGAGTCATTTGATGATTCTGTTCCTGATGAGATCCTTGAATTTGTAAGCTCACTACTGCAATCTCAGTTTGGTATGCCTCTTGTTCATGCAGAAAAGGTGAAGGTATCCTCTATTTGCCAGGATTTGCTAACGCTTGCTTCTACTGGAAAACGCAATTCTCCAAAAGCCATGGCACTTGGTATTGTTGTTAAACATCTCACTGGGTCTAAAGAATTAATAGATATACTTCACAGACTTGGTCATTGTGTATCATATGACACTCTTCGAAATTATGAGACATCTCTTGTTGTTCATGCCCTGTCCAATCGTGACAAAGTTCCAAACAATTTTCATTGTGGTCAACCCATAGTGATGGTGTGGGATAATATTGATTTCCTGGAAGCAACCAGATCAGGTCACAACACATCATACCAATGGAATCTTGCTTCAGGTTCATTCTCAAGCTCCCCAACAAGCACCAAATACTGGCACAATGCCACGTGGTAAAAAAAGATCTCTTGACCCGATATTTGAAACCATAATCCACCTTCCTGCTCACAGCAAAACAAATCCAAAACATCTCATCGGTTTTGTACTGCCTTCATCTGAGGCACTAGAGTCTGATATTCTAGAGTTCAGTTTTACACTAGTTCATAGGCAGGATGAGTTTCCTAAGCCCAGTTGGACAGGTTTCAACAAAATGGCCAGGAAGGATAAAAGATCGCCAAAGACTAATATAATCTACTTACCAGTGATTGAAGCCCCACCCACAGAAATTGATGTTGTTAATCAAATCATGTTGAGAAGCCTGGAGGAAGCAGACAAGTTTGGTTTAGATCAAACTGTTGTGGTCTTCGATCAAGCTATCTATAGTAAAGCGCAAACCATTCGCTTCCTCAACCCAATAATGATGGATCGGATAGTACCAAGACTGGGAGAGTTCCATACAGTGATGACCTTCTTAGGGGTGATCGGAAAGAGATATGGGAGTGCTGGCATGGCCACAGTTGTAGCAGAATCTCAGTGTGTGGCAGAGGGGAGCATGAAGGGGGTGCTAAATGGACACAACTACAATAGGTCCATAATGGCACATAAACTCTTAGCAGAGTCGATGCTTGATTTTTTGCTGGACCAATATGTTTCCTCGCTCGACTATGATAGCCAAATTGAGTCACTTAGTCTTGATATCGCAAGAGCTGTGTTTTCAGGAAAATCAGATTTCAGTTCAGCAGCTACTCAAAGACCCACCAATATCTACCAATCCTTCCAAAACTTTGTTGAGGTTTCTTCTATAAGCAATCCCACCTTCAAATTCTGGTCTGAATATATTGAGATGGTGACCTGTCTTCTCAGCTTTATTCGCACCACAAGAGAATCCAACTGGGTATCACACATCAAATCACTTCGAAGGCTCCTTTCTTGGTTTTTTGCATATGACCACACAAACTACGCTAGATATGGGACGCTGTACTATGCAGAGATGACTAACCTGAAAGTATCGCATATCAAGGTGTATGAGGCTCTTATGAAGAAGGGGTATTTTACTTATCAATCACGACATCACTGTCCATTCAGTTCTATTGCTTGTGATCAATCTATTGAGCAAACAGTTAACAGAGACTCCAAGTCTCATGGCGGAATCATAGGGTATACCAGGAAGTCATCGGCCTCTCAACGCTGGACTCTATCTCACCCAGAACGAACAGCTGTACATGCAAACATGAAGAAGATGCTAGTACTTGGTGATTCAGATGCAGCAAGTTATGAGATGCGTGAAAAGGCATGGAAGGCTGATGAGGAAATGAGGGAAATCATGAAAGACATCATAACAGCAAGAATAAATCCATTTGCGTTTCAAACCACCAAGCTAGTACATATTACCAGTGGTGCAGAAGCCTCCATTGGAGTCAAGCAAGATCTTGAAATGGCCAATTTGATAGGAGAAAAACAGCTTGTAGAGTTTGTCCAAAAGAGGTTAAGCACCCAAGAGATTGATTTCAATGCATCCATCAAGTCAAACAAGCCCAAAACCTTCACCACAGTACCGTCAGCTAAGAAAAAATCAAAAGAAAAAGTTCTAGAGTGTTCACACAGACTGTTTGACCGTTTGTTAGTGATAAGTCAACAGCGTAACTTGGATTTGAGAAAAGTTTTATCATTCTCTCTTGGCAACATCAGCTGGTCCCTGGCTAACTCTGATGGCTCTATATTGAAGACTGCTAAGTCAGCTCTGATGGCTGCTGTTGAGAAAGATGTTGATGATCAACCATCAATCTATGTTAACCAAGATCAGCTACCAGTCTTTGACGCCGTTGTGATTGATGCTATGGCTGAAATTCAGACCCTGAAAGCTCCTCCAACTTCTGGCATGGTTGCAAGTCAGCTTTTGCAACGGATAGTTAGTATTGCAAGCGTGTATTACGCATGTCGTGTGGATTTTGTTTGTGACACATACCCTGATATCAGCATTAAAGGAGGTGAGAGAAATCGTAGAAGCGTGAAAGGAAGGCAGAAGGTTGCTGTGTTTGGTCCAAACAAATCAGTGCCAAAATGGTCTGAATTTTTAGCAGATGGCTCAAACAAAACTGCCCTAGTGAAATTTTTGAAAAATACATGGAGCAAGTCAACAGTGAAGCAGAAACTAGATCTTGTAATAGCTTTCTCACAAGAATGCCATATGATCAGCTATGATCTTGACGGATCAATCGCTGTGAGCCAAATAGATAGTTTGACATCAGACCATGAGGAGGCAGATACGCGCATGCTATCACATATCGCAAAGATAATGGAAGACAACCCCAGATCAAAAGTTCTAATCAAGTGCCAGGACACAGATGTTTTCCTAATTTGTCTATCTCTAGTGGATGAGCTGCCATCACAGGAACTCATTTACTGCTGTGGTAAGAAAGAGCGGCTGAGATATGTAAACATAGGCTGTCTGTCTACTATCCTCACACCCAAACGGTGCAAAGCACTGCTCGGGCTCCATGCTCTAAGTGGATGCGACAGTGTAAGCGCATTCTATTCCAAAGGGAAGATAACTTTCTTCAAGCTGCTAAAGAACAATCCTGAATTCTGTAACACACTGAAATCATTGGGAACAGATTTTGAAGTTGATGGTGCAATAAGAGAATCTATTGAGGCATTCATATGCAGATTATATGGTGAAGAGACAAATTCCATCAATGAAGCACGGTATAAGATCTTCTGCTCACCGTCTCGTACATCACAATCAAACCTACCACCCACATTAGATGAGTTAAATCTCCATATATCTAGGGCTGCCTATCAGGCCCCGATATGGAGAAGAGCCAAGCAAATCATCATCAATGCCCCATCCCCCCAGCAACATGGATGGTTTATGGAAGGTGGAGAGCTTAAAGCTAGATGGATGACACAACAACCAGCACCTCCTGATGTGCTCATGGACATGTTTTGTCGATGCAAAACTGGGTGCCAGTCTCGTCGCTGTCAGTGCAACAAAGCAGATCTCAAGTGTACGGACATGTGTAGATGCAGCGGCTGTAGCAATAGAACTAAAGAGGATGGAGATGAAAGTAGTGATGCAGAAGACTCGATTGTATGTGAATTGGAAGGTTAGTATTTGAGTGGTATTGTAACCAGAGGTGTGCTTCATGTTTGATTAGAACACATATACATGTATGTCATACTGTATAAAGACTGAATAATTGCGATTTCACTTGCATAATAAAGTACACGGTTCAACATAATAAGCATTAATGATGAATTTATGTATACTAAAATATTATATATACATGGTCTGAGTCTTTAAAAATACTTTTCACTTTATTTTGCAGATCCATAATGATATAGGAGTTGCGGAATAACAAGGACAAACTCTAAAGCTGCCACAATATCAACCAAACTGGGAATACATAATATTATATAATACAATTCTAATAATTGAATAATAAATATTTTAGTGTTTTCAGAATTGATTCCAACTTAGAGTATTGCTAATTATTTAGTATTTATATGCCATTTTCATTATCACATTGTTGGTAGAAACACATAAAACATTACAGACATTTATTTAATTAAAATAATATATTACTTATATTGCTCAAAAATGAACAATCTGAGAGGTGTAGAAACCAGATATTTGAAATCATCTCAAAATTCTGATCTAGATGCCACTCTTATCACATAGCCCACCTTCCAAAGGAATAAATCATTTTTTTGACAGCTTTTTGATGCCCTCCTGCTCTACTAATTACTCTATCAATGGTTTATGCGTCAATCCAATGTTGCAGCAGACACCCTACGCCTTTGTCATAAGGCATGTGTTGACTGTTGTACTTTAAAAAACAATAAAATATTTCTAAGATGTATTAATGCATCACCACACATGCGCATGTACACGGACCCTAACTGGCTCGGCTTTTACGTATCTTTATGAACTTCAATCAAGGCTGCAACTTCCGGAGTGTTTTTAAAGTTGTGAGGGGTGCGCAAGATGTAAACACAAGATACACAGATCAGAGGTCTCTCAAACAACAGTTTGAGGTTCAATTGGTTTCACCTAAGATTGTCTCTCCAACTATAGCCTAGTTCCCATATAAGTCGCTAAGCACCGGCGATAGCACCGCAGGCTATTAGTGGTGAATTGGGAACCTATGCGCCAAGGACTGCCGGTAGTTGCCGGCGGCATTGCAATACTTTAGCGCTGTTCAAATTTCGCCAAAGGCCGCAGGAAAAACATTCCCGAAATGCACTGTACTGGTGAGGTTAGGGTGGGATGCTTTCCACTGTAGCAGATAAATGGAAGCCACTAGCATAAAATGGAACTGCTTATGAAACATTTTAAATACTGATTTTGTAAATTAACTCTGTTCAAACCCTTTTTGCTATAGTATAGTTTCGGAGGCAGCCTAATGGTTTAAAACTCCTGGCCTCCAAACACAGGTTAGGGTTCAACTCCCAAAAAGGCCACTGACAGTGACAGGAATATCATCAAACCTCAATTTACTCTCTGCCATGGGCATGTCTCCAGTCATTAAGGTTCCCTTGACACTAGACTCAGACATTTCCAGTCAAGATCACAGAGGCAATATTTGTACAACAATACTTTTATAAACATGCGCAGCCTTTACTTGCGGTAGGCTAAGCCATCATCATATCCCATCTTCGAGGAATTGATTACTCAAACATGAGATACTTTCTTATTTGACATGAAACAATGGAATCCTTTAAACAACAAATACATTGTATAAAAATAACCTGATTGAGATCGTGGAAATTCTCTCATACATATAATAGAAACCTTTTTAATATGTGGTAAAAGTATATACTTTTTGCTTTGTTATTTTTCAGTATAAACTAGAATGCCGCTGTCATGATCAGTTTATGTAAATTTGAATGTGGAAGCTGCCGTGGTTTCAGACTCCCTTAGACAGGTCCTCTCCCTTCAGGCATCTCCTCAATCCTATCAAAAGTTGTCATTTTGTTAACTAGCTTCTATCACTGTTTCCATGAAGCGGTTAATTTGCAAGGTTGTGTCATCCACATGATGAAACCGGCAAACGTCCACAAGTCAAGCGAGTTTCATGTACTCTCAAATTTTTCAAATTTGAGATGCAACTGAATTGTCGTATTGTGTGGATAACTCCCAAGTTTATGTCTTTAATCAGGCTTTCAATTTAAAACTGATAGTTTTCACAAATTGTAAATCGAATTTAAAGCAGTTTTAACTACCAAACTCACCGCTAGCCGCTGCCAAGCCATCTTTGTATGGCTTCACACTTCTATAACACGCTGCACAGTCATCTAACTAATAATTTTTGTTGAGTTTGACCTTTGTTTTGCAGCCTTCGACCTGGTTCCACTCACAGGAGTAACAGGAATAAGGTTGTTTAATCCTCTAACTGCTGTCAGTGCGGCTCGTAGCACTACTAGCAGTCTTGTCATGTTGTCCTGATTGGAATGTAATGAAATGGATTAGCCTGGTTAGCCTGTACACCCAGCTTAACTATCACTGTTTCTACCGTCGTGATGACACGGATTCGAAATTGTACGCACTTGGAGCTACCTTGAGATAAGTGGTACAATGAACATGCAGATTAACATCAGTGCTTTGTTAAACAAGATAAAGAATTCTACACCAGAGGGTCATAGCAGTTTCATGTCTCATTTGGCAGCAACCTTTCAAATAGGAATGCCTGAAATATGGAAAATGTTTAAAATGGAATAGCTTGCACGGTGATTTCTCTTACATCGTCCACATTTGCCGTTTCCATCTTTTGCAAGCTTGGAACATTTGATAAAAATTTGTGTGTAACAAAAATCAATTATAGCAAGTAGCATGTTTCTCTGCTACAGCACTATGTCTGTTTAGTAACTGCGCAGTTAGAAATGTTATAAATAAAAACTGCTATTTTGTGCTCTGTTCAATCATCAACAGAACCGGTGGTCTACAGTGGACAAGGTCTGCTGCAAACTACTTTTAAAGCACATAAATTACATCATTTTGTTATTATATATTTCAATACATCCATGTCTTGGCCTTCGAATGAGCCTGTTTTCAATACACAAAGAATAATAGAACTATGAAAAACAGGGTGTCAAAATATGTCCTGCAAAAAAAACACATGGTTCAGGTTCTCAAATTTTGACGTCATCATTATCATTCATCCCTTTCGCTGCCATTGAGACTGCGCTTTTCTGTGACCATCAGTGCTCTTAAACCCAGAGAGAGCTAATAATACACTAGCATTTTAGATAATCAACAATGCCCGGGGATCGTGCTAATGCCCGACCAATACAAACACATGTTCTGAGTTAATAGATTTTGGGTGATTGTTAGAGTTTGCTTTTTTCATCCTTTTGTTCATTTTAAACGTAGTAATTATTATCACATCGTTTTATATGATGGCATTGTTTGTTTCATACAGAAATGTAAAGGAAATCGACCCCGAGGCTGCTTGTGATGCAAGAGGTTGCTGAAGAGAGACAAAGAGTAAGAAAACTTGAATAATAACTAATTAGTAATTAAATATAAATATTAAAGTTGAAATATTTATATTATATTATTATATATTTGAATAAATGGTATGATAAATAGAATACAGATGTATTGGACAGTGAAATTAATCACTTTGTGTATGATACTAGCTTATAGGCAAATTAAGTTATTTACAGTAGGCTTCTCTATTTTGAACAACCCCAGAGTACAGTGAGTCACCCCCAATGATTAATTTAATTCAATTGACTTCTACAGCAAAATAGAACAAAAACAGAAATGACTACCAATAACATACCTGGTTGTTGACCACTCATAGCTGTTCAACCTCTAATCAATAAAATTATTAACCATCATTTATTGATCTTAGGTGATTGAGGAATATCAAGATGTAAGAAGATGGTGCCACTGTAGACATTGTGCTTTGATGTCTACTGGAGCCCAGAATGTATGCTGTCAAGAACATGCTGCAAGATCAGAAAAGATTTTGACGGGAGACAGGTTAGTGCCAATTCAATGGTTATCACCGGTATTGGAACATAATGCTTGCTTTTGGCTATACCCCAGCAGTACTGTGTCTCTTGTATGCGGGATTGACATGTTTTGTTGTTTGCTCATTTTAGTTGCATAACAATGAATCTGGGGTGGAACAACTACTAAAGGAGGCACCTCTAGAAGTGTCTAGGAATCAATACCTGATATATTATGGTACGTAGTTATTATACTTGTTGCCTCTCAATTCCAGTGATTTGATATAATAGCAGTGATTATATTAACAGTTTATAAGCACATTTATTACTAATTATATTTTATTTCTAGATGATAAACATGTTCTTACTGGTGAAACAGTAGAACAAGGGCTAAAGTGGAGGTTCTTTGGCTATCGAAACCTGGTGTTCTGGCTATATCCTGGACTTTGAAAGAATGAGAGACATCAGCTTCCAGCTTGCATGTACCACTATGTACATTTAAAATTTCCTAACACTGATAATAAGTTACTTTATAGTGAATATCATGAATAGATTGAAACTGTTGGGCATATGCTGGTTGCCCTATAAATAAATTCATCACATAGCTGTTTTTATCTTCTAACTTTAAAAACATTAATAAAATACAGCAGGAAACTGAAACAATTATTTTTCCGCTTAGCAGTTGTCTTGTTTGAAGCCTCCTTGTTGGTGTCAGTCTTATTCTCGGTAGTCGTCTTCTTCTTTGTTGGTGCTGGAGTTTGACCTTTGAAAACAATAACACTACTTAACAACTGTGTGCTACACGCTTACCAAACCATCACATGTACAACCTGTCAAGTAGGCATCCTTTCAGCATGCTGTTTGTGCTCTTGTTAGCATTAGTTTATATTATTTCTTGTCTTTGGAGAGAGGATGGAAAAACTAAGGATAATATTCAAGTTATGAAGATATCGATAAGATTGCTTTGTATATGACAGGAATTTCTACCCGCCTTGTGTCAACTTCAGGTGTGGGCTCTTGTGGAAGTATTTGCTGTTGTAGTAGTATTGGCAGTATTATTATCTGAAGAGTTCATGTCACTTTCCATGTTGCTTTCTAAACTTGATTATGCTTCAATAAATATACTGTCATTGATAAACTGTCGACCTGCAGTGGTGTGAGCCTAGGAATATATGTAATTTGGCCTCTAAATGTAAATTAATTGTAAATGTAAACTAATTGTAAATGTAAATTAAATTGTAAATGACTAAATGTAAATTAATTGGCCTCAGTTGCGCCCCTCAACATCACAATGAAAATATATGGCTAGTGCATAATATCATCGAAAAAACGTAAAATGGTGCTTGGAATTTGAGCTATTTATTAGAGAAACAATATATATATGAAGAGCTGATGACACTGATTCTTTTTGTCATCTTCATCGGTTCTCTGAAGTTGTCTTACCTTCGCCTGCCTCTAGCGTCATTATCATAGTTGATAAGTAAGTGGTAAGAGCACACAACGCTGAATATCAAAATTGTGACGTAATAATTTACAACCTATAACATTGAGCATTTCTGCCGTAAAGCTCAAGGGAAATCTTATAAACACCGACAAATGTCTATCTCACCATGTCAAACAATGGCTAATTTGAAAGCCAAGATATTGAAAAACCTGAATTAGCTGAAACAATTCGGATATAATTGATGTGCTTTAAGTTAATTTGACACTTGATTTAGTTTGGAATATCTGTTCTTTCAGGCTGCATAACTTGCTCCATACGGTAACTGTTGGTAATCAGCTTTGAGAATTGAGTTTGAAGACTATCAGGCAACACAAAATCTCAAGAACAAAGAATGCTTAAGCATTTCTTATTAAATTTTTTGAGTTATCATCCCTTTCACTTGACAAACTGAAGACACATGATGTGGTAAGTTCTCACATGCTCTCAGTATGTTTTTAAATAACTACCGCCATGTTCCAATCTGCACTATGTTGTAACCACGCATTCATTTGTCTAATAAAAGTAGCCTCTCACTTACCGAGCATTTTTATCATAACAGTTATTATAGCAGCTGAGGCTTTTGTCTATTTTGTTATTGCAAATTAGTTTCCAATCAGAGATTTGTTATGATAATTGTGCTGTACAAGCTGTTTTAAAAGATTTATCAAGTACTAAGTTAATAGTTTTATATATAAGTTTTTTCATTATTAACATATTTATCTAAAGTTTCAACTTAATGAAAAGGCAATCTTTACTTTAACAAACTGCCTGAGGTTTGACTGTGTAACATTACTTCTACATTGTGCACATCTATGCAAATCAATTGAGAACATGCCACAGAAGGCAACTCTTTTACTAATCAACTTTCACCGTCGGGTCTGTTGGTACTTGAACAGTAAACCATCATAACAATGTGACAAGTGGCTGTCATATCAACTCATCAAGGCTAATTTTATTAATAACTAGTTATGCTAAGGCAGTCAATTAGTGCAGGTAATAGTGTGCTGGGCAATCAAGCTGAAAGTTATGTGTTCAATATCTGTTGAAAGCATTTCTTTTCTATAACATTTCAGCAAGACTTCAGACATGTAGCTGCACAAACAAACCTGCCTCTCATTATAGTAAAGATTATGGAATACACATTCATGTAGATATATGCCTCTTTGCCTCAATAATAGGAGAGTCTGGGGCACTGATGACCCAAATTTTCAGGCCGGCGGCAACCTTGACTTTTAACATTTGACAGGTGGGTCGGTCAGCACAAAATATGATACATATAAGAGACTGTATTTATTAACGGCTCTTATGAAACAAATAGAAGTAATATTAAATATATTCAACAATTTTGTATGAGAGCTCTTTGCACATATTTTTGATTTTGCTACATTTTGTAGGAAAATCTGGCTGTCTAGGAGCAATAGGAGGAAAAGGAGAGTCTAGGGCACCGGAAGAAAAACTATAAAGGTGCAATGTGGACCACATGTGCAAATTTTTCAATAGTTTTAATTGGAATCACGAACAGAATCTAAAGCGCAAAAGTTTTTGACTGAAGTTTACAGAATTGTCAAGGCTGCACACGCCGATATAAACACACCATATGCCGGTCCATTCCGAGATCTTCGACGAGACGGTTTCAATTGGCTGAACAAATTATTAGCGAGCCAACCCTGTGAATTTCTGTTCACAAATTTTGGTTCATACGTGGTCTGTGTACAAACAACGGTTGATGGTTTAATAGTTTTATTATTAAAGATGCTTAGCTTGTTTTGTTGAGAAAATCTGCATATAAACACTTTAGCCATTTCTACAATTCAATTCAATTTCTTTTCTCTGTTCAGTGACTATTGACAATATTATTCTGATTACATAGTGCAATGGTGTTAAAGTTTAAAATTTAAAGTTTCAAAGTTTTAATTTGTGTTGAACCTTATTTTTCAATGCTGGTTAGTTTTGCAAGGGTCATGTGAGCCCCAAATCAATTAGACATGTAGGGTTGGACAGAATCCTGTTAAACTAGATCAAACTATAAAACTTGGTAGTAGTTCAAAGATTTAACAGAATAGGCCTAACCAAGACATGACTGCCACCAATAGGCTGTTTGTTTACTGTTGATTAGAAATTGACTTATTCATCAATAATTAGTATTATATTATAATTAATTGATTGATTCATCAGCTGTCACTATGATTATATAGTGTAGACAACTTCTCTAGTAATTACTGTCTACTCATGTATATAATACTGATACTTTATTATAAAGTTAGGTATGTGTTAATTTGGACTTCATGTCCTCATTTCATCTCTTGCATACCACGAGCCATATTTAGTCTAGGAGCAGAGTAGCTCATTTGTGAGTTGTTATTACTTTACTCAACTTATGCATTATGATACATGCAAAAGAATCTTCAATATTTATACATGCATATTGCTTGTTTGCACGTTGCACTCTGTAATCTTGTTACTTATATACTTTCATGTTTAAATTACATACTCATCAAATGGCGGATTTGTAATAAACAAGTCGATCACTGTTGCCGTTGTGACAAGGAATTTCACAAACTGTGATTGGATAATTGGAACAAAACGTCATAACCCTCCAGATTGCTTAGTAATGCAACCTACTAGTAGTAAACTAATAGCATGCTCTGCAATCCTGAGCTACTAACCTCAAGTGATATAGCAGTTCTATCACCTCAAAAGATAACATCGGTAACTGTCACACTATTACAAACTTATCTGTGTTTGCATCAGTGAATTGTTCTCAGCATAGCTTCTGATTATATAATGGGGTCGAAAATTATGAAATGCTAGTCCTGCAGTCACTGCCATGAAGTTAAATATAGATCAAGCAATCTGTGCTGGCCAATCACTATCGCCGGAGTGGTGAACATTGCAGATGTTGTCGTGGAGGCTCGCAACACAATCGGGAAAGTATGACAGACGCAAACTTTCCTGATAGTTTACAAAAAAGATTACACCGTAGGGGTTTTGAACTCGCAGACTTTGGCTCATTAAATCAATGCTTTACTAGCTGCTCCTCTGATACTGGGAACGTTTGACCGCAGCAATAATTGTTGATAGTGGTGTGAAAATATTACATAGTAGGGGAATTCGAACGTACAACCTTTTGTTCGGGAACTAATGCTCTAACTCTTGCACGAAACCTGAAAAAACTTGACATGCAGTGATGTAGAGTGAACCAGACTTTAGTAAGCTTCATACAAGTTGTTTATGATCTGCTAGTAGTTAGTTAAATCGCCTATCATGTCTGCACTTGATTGAAATGAATCAATCATAGGCCTGCATTGAGCCAATAGAAAACGTGTTTACAGGTGAAGTTGAGCTGAGTTTTTGAGCTGCAAGTCAAATTTCTAATATCTCAGGCTAAGTGAGCATGAATATAAGCTATCGATGCCTTCTCATAATTATATGCTAGTACTCTGGTAGTGAGATGTGTCAATAAAGCATAGATAATAACTGTTTGTTCCCTTAATCTTAGATTATAGAAGGCGTTTGATTGCTGCAAATGTTAGAGCAGCAAATTATGTTTGCTGTGCAGAAGGTTGAGAGTTCAAATCCCCTTTAATGTAGTGATTTTCTCACCGTTAAACTATGGTTCATACTATAGTAAAGAAACTTCTCAACGTGTTAAAATTTTAAGTAAATTGTAAAGTTTGCCAGAAAATATCATTTTTTGCATTTACTTTAGTTATGGTAAAGTTACAGTCATATCAACTCTCAATTTTGTATGTGAATCAAATAACTATTCATAAATTCCATTAACAGGAATCACTAGGAGTGTGAGAGAACTTGTCACTCCAATTCAACTACACCACCTTTACTTATAGCTTGACAAGAACCTTTTGACACCTGTAAGCTGAGACAGGAGTGTACCTGGCATACTTTTGTTGGGTGGTCAAAAAGGAGCTGTGCCAGATTTATTTTAGGTAGATGCGGAGGAAATGATAACGGATTCTGTCAGCGCATTAATATAGCTGCATGATATATCGACGTGTTGATTTGTATCAATGTTAATGCCATACCGACATGGCCATGTATTGCTAAGCTTATAAGGCATCTATATAAGGCATCTATATAATGCATCTACATAAGGCATCTATATAAGGCATCTATATAAGGCATCTATGCTTAATCTATGAATTCTATGCAGTGGTCCACAGCATAGAATTCTCATTATCAAATGTAGTAAATGATGTAATACTAGTCCTTCAGCCACTACCATGAAACTAAATTTAGATAAAACAATCCATCACAACCAATCACCATCACCGAAGTGGTGCTCATTGCATGTTTTCCCATGATGCTCAGCCCACTATTGGGAAAGCTTGACAGACGCTATTTTCCTTAAAGTTGATTGAAAAAAAGATTACATTGTAGGGGTTTTGAACTTGCCACCTTTGGCTTATTAGACCAACGCTTTAACATATGCACCTCTGAAGCATAATGGGAAATTTTACAGCTAAAATCTTTTTTGTTACAGATGTAAAAGGAATGTATTGTAGGGGATTCGAACTCACAACCTTTGACGCAAGAGACCGATGTTCTATCGCCTGCAACAAGCGAGCACCCTCTGGCAGCTTAGAATAAGGATACAGATAGTTATTCTCTGCACTTTATTCTCTGTGCTTTATCAATGAAATTGACTACCAGAGTACTTGTAGTCTAGTATATAATAATAAGGCTTTGATAAATTGTTTGCTTGCTCACGTAGACTGAGGTACTTAATGGGCTGGGTAGGATTAATGAAAAGACAGCCAAAGATCAGTCAATGTTGCAACTTTCCACCATCAATTATATCAAATGCAATAGATGTATCTGCGGTGCTTTGACTATTCCATTGGTTTGCTCTGCACACAGTTGATAAATAATTGGCAAGAGGAAAAACCTGACATACAGTGATGTAGTGTGAACCAGACTTTAGTAGGCGTCATGCAAATTTGTTTCTGATTAGTTAGTATTTAGTTAAATAGCCTATCATTTCTGTACTTAATAGTGTTGGGCCAGTATTTGGTTATCCACTCTTGCCGACACCAAGGGATTCTCGGTATCCGAGAAAACCAATCATTTTTGATGACAGCTGGTTATCCGCAGCCGGTTTGACATGATCGGTACACATTGGCAATTGGCAATTGGCAATTGGAATTGATCGTGCACATTGGCAATCACAAATTTTTTTTTCTCAGACATTCTAAAAACACAACACATGCGAATTATAGTATAACTCTTTCTTTAACGAACATTTCCATGCTTACCTATAGGTATCTAGTATTATATTACATCTTACATTGATAAAATGTAATTTACGTTTTTAATTTTGTCAATTATTATTACAAAATTTATAATTGTCAAATTACATTTTATACTCTATAAAACCCTCCGTTTGATATTTGATACGTTTGATATATTTATTTGTTTTATATTTTGATTTATCCCCCACCTGTGTTATATAAAAATAGGCAGTAGGTAAGCTGAAGTTAAACACACACTGAAAACCATATACATGTACGTACCGAACCACAATACCCACAATACCAAACTTTCTTAACTTGCAAAGGATACCGAAGATTGTAAATACTGAGGATACCGACACCGGGAAAACCGATTAAAAAGTTTAAGGATATCCTATTCGGCACTAAATTGTATACCGGCCCAACACTAGTACTTAATCGGAATGAATCAATCATATTTCTGCATTGAGCCAATAGGCAACGTATTTACAGCTCATGCGGAGCTGAGTTTCATTGTGAAGCCTTGCAAATGGTAGTTCAAGTGATTTTTAATGATTTTTTATTGAATAGTAGTAATAGTAGCTGCAAACTTTCCCAATATTTGTGTAAGAAAAAAGTATTACATTGTGAGGGGTTTGAACTTGCACCCTTTGGCTCGGGAGACCATGCTTTAAAGGTTGACTTGCAACAAAATTCACATTACAGTTATTTGGTATCAAAAGACTCAACATGTCTTACTCTGATGTGTTGTAGGTGCAAAATATGTGGAAATGGGATTACAAGCTCTTAAAAACTACAAAACGGACAGTTAATCCCAGCCTTCATGAGAACACCGTATATTGGAATCGCTTTCCAAAACGGCTCAAATGGGATGTAGTTGAAAATGATGGCTTCTGTTTAAACTTTCATGCAACCTCAGTCATCAAAACTTTTTCACAAATATACCTAACAAATTCAATAAAACCATGTGTATTGCCCTTATGCGTTATTTCATCGTTTTAATGTTGTCACTTTGAGCACCTATATCTCGAAATCTACCGTGAAAATTAGTTTAAATTTTTAACGTTAAATCAGAGGAGTGCATATCGAACTCTGATAAACGTGAGGAGCCTGTTGGTCACCTGTGATAGTCGGAAAATTCTGCAAAAATTGTTTGCGACATCTGGCATGAAATATGAGTTGCGCGATCAGATTACGACTAAATAAATAAATGTATTTTAGCTGTGAAATCTTTTAAAGTTTTATTGCTTCATTTATGATAATGATTTACTTCATTTGCATTTTATTAGTTGTGTATTTCAGAAACAAGCGTGATTGAGGGGGGCTGCTTGCTCCAACCCAGAGGACTACTGTGAACTTACACTGGTAAAATGACAACGTTGTGATCCGCTGACTGGAAGGGGCAGCAGCACTGACAGTGGTGTTGGAGTTCATCTCCACCAGAACTCTAACAGTTTTTGTTAAGTTCAGTTGGTCAGGAAGGTGATGTGTCAAGTTCATTTATGGAAGATGCGGAAAGAATGAGAACTGATTCTTTTAAGCGAAACTGACATTTCCTGTCTGTGCATCTAAATCGACTCTGTTACTACTTGATTGTCATAACAACTGGTTTTTATTAAAACTTGACAGCTACAGCTCCATGAGATAGATTAACAGGCTATATGCATTGTCTACAGGTTAAAATTAACTTTCACTTTATCAAGCAAAAAACTATCAACTCTTTGCGAAGACCACACACCGTGTAGTGCGGCTCGCTACATCTTTTGTATATGGCCAAGAGTCACATGGTACGGCTTTAGTAGACTCTGTGTAAAGTGATTTGGACTAGTGAGTAGTAGGTTAATTAATTAGCATATTGTGTCTGTAATTAAACAAATAGAAACTATTATCTACATGTGTTGAGCCAATAGAAAATGTGTTTACAATCCATCCTGCTTTCAGTTTCTCTTGGTAAAGACTTAATTTTTTATAACAATTTCTTCTTAATGATGCCCAGCTGTTTCAGACACATTACAGTTAGAGATGTTTCACTAATTCTATATCTATGGACTTTTTATGTTGTATCTATGTTATCTATGGGGTCTCTATTGCACATTACTATTACTGAGATTGATTATTTGTAGCATTAAAAATAATGCCTTGAGCTATAAAGATATCGATAACTCATATAATATCGTATCGGACATGCTCACAGAAATTGTGAAAAATAGCTGAAAAAAGGTTAGAGCTTTTTCCGCAACACATTTGTGATTAAATCGGTATCAAAAAATAAATAATTAAGTTTAGTAGCGAAAGAGTTAATTAAGAAATATTAACTATAATAAGTGCAGGGTATGTCTGAAGTCAAGGTAGAGTTTACGATAAAATATTGCGCTGCACAGGATTCGAACCTGTGACATTCAGTTTAGTATGCAGACACTGTATTACCTGCCTCAATTTACCCTCTTTCTCTGTGCTCCATCATAATACTGTATGATCTGTTACCACACTCTAGATTTCCAGTATATTCTGGAATATCTTGGGTATCTTTGAATATGAATATTACCATGTGTATACTTGTAGATATTCATATTATACATGTATATAGATTATATATAGATGTTTCATGTGTTCATGTAGTTATGAATATCTACTAGTATATACTAGTAGCTATTCATATTATATATAGGTGTTTCATGTGTTCATGTCATCATTGCAGGTTAGCAGCTGAGACTTTATTCACTTTATTATAACAAATTAGCTTCAAAGGTCATCATTAGGTTCTAAATTATGAACAAAGGCTTTAGTTTTTATTTTCTAGTAATTGTCTTCACAAGTTATATTATTCTTTTTATTGCATTCAGAGTTTTGTTATAAAAATATCTTCTAAAAATTAGTTTGAAAATTTAATGAAGTAGTAAGTTATTTGAGCTCTTTATTATTAATATATTTTATTTATTTAAAGTTTTATTGCATTGGAAAATCATTATCCACTTTAACAAACTGTCCACGGGTTGACTTATGATTTCTACAATGCGCACATCTATGCAAATCAATTTCAAAAAATTTCAAAATCAAACCTGTTTGTACTAGAACAGTAAACCATCATAACAATGTGACTAGTGGTTGTCATATGGGATTATTAAGGCTAATTTTATTAATAACTAGTTTTGCTAAGGCAGTCAATAGTGCAAATAATTGAGCGCTGGGCAGCCATGCTCAAGGGTGTGAGTTCAAATCCTGTTGAAAGCATTTCTTTACTATAACATACCAGCATAACCTCAAACATACAGAAACACAAGTGAACCCGGCTCATATAATAGCAAAGATTATGGAATACACATTCATGTAGATATATTTTACCAGCAATAATGAGTGGCCTCTGTCTCAAAAATATGATTTATCAGTGCAACGGTTGGTAAACCTTTTCAACCAGTGGGCCACCTTGACTTTTCAATTTTGACAGTTGGGCTGGGTCAACACAAGATATGATCATTAGATGATTTACTAAGTTATGTAATAATAATCCATCAAATTTTGCGAAGATAAAGTCAAAAAATCTTGAAGTTACCTGTAAGTACATCCTTGTGTTCCCAAAACACATCCCAACCAAATGAAAAATAATGAGGGTGGGAATAGCTAGAGTTATCTCCTCGATAGTCAATGCCTATAGATTTATTTAGTACACATCTTTTAAATAGCTTTTGTCTCTGTCTTTATCGCTTTGCCGGCTGAGAACTCTTGTAGAGCTTAAATTATCAACTTACTGTATTTAGACACAAGGAGTAACAATATATATTATGAAATATTAGCTACATTATTTTATTAAAGAACAGGAAGTAAAGAGTAACATGCAGTGTCTGATAACATTGTAAGATTTTACCCACAATATTCACCATTGAGATAACCTCAGCTAGTTTCCTTTTATAATAGTTTATTATTTATTCTAATTTACCAGCTCTTCACTAATACTCACTAACTATTAACAGTAAAATTTACTAGTAGATATATTTTAGTAAATTGAAATTAAAGGGTAGACCCAGAAGATTTCCTTCTAATAATAATTTGCTGCCAGAAAAAATTTTGTTTTCATCTGACCGATTATCACACAAAAATTAACCCAATTCTTGACTGGTCAATAAATATCGAAAAACTATTTTCGGCTAATAGAAAATGTTTAAAAAGAGGTAAAATGCAGTTTGAATCTTCTCAACTTGCAGATGATTGTATGATTGAGGCAACCAATTAGATTTAGATCAAGTGTGATTGCATCAATCAATTGGAGCAGATTTAGTGTGATTGCATCTTCTGAGACAATACAAGCTAGCAGCTGCCATATAAACGATGAGAATTTAGCCATGCACATTTTAACCACCATCAAATTTTTTCAATTTTAATCATGAAATATCCTGGCAGCCAGATCACTTGAAACATCAAAAACACTTCAAATGAACAATTTCATTGCTTTTAGATAAAACCCACTAACATTTTGTCCGAGTTCATCTTGATTTTTATTACTAATGAAAATGTCTGTTTTCTATATCTAAAACATGAGCTGACAACTCCCGTTGGAGCAAACCTTATTAGAGATTTTCAAGCGTGCTTCTGTTTGTAGACAAAGCCGCATCTGAGGAGGCCTGCCCACCTCCAGTGATTACTACAGTACATGTACCTGTTCATATTTGTCAGCTGCCACTGTTTGCAGGACTGTGCAGGGATAGCCTAAGATCATGGAGAAATCTAAGCAGTGAATATGTAGTATTTATATACTGAGGTTGTGGGAATGAGAATAGATTCAAGTGAGTAAAGTGATTGAGATTAGAACTGATTAATATTGTAAACATTTTCATCTTTACTATAATAGGAGTCGTCTTTGTCTGTCTGAAGCCATGCTGAAAACATTAGTACAAATGATTTCTCACACGGCATTCGAAACCAGATATTCGGCTTCCCAACTAAGCTTGTTACCCTCTGTGTCACTCGACCACATGGCTGCATTTATGAATAATTGTGTGTATACTTGTTGCACATGACAACCTCTAATGGTGCATGGGACTGCTGGAGTACCAGTATGTGATCAGCCCTTCATTTCTGTTTCTGATTTGGCAGCCAATTCTCAAGAAAATTATGATATATATTTATTCACCCTTCCAGTATGCATTTGTCTCATAAATATAGATATTACTCGCCTTGTTCATTGCTTGGACTGGTTTATGCAATGAGAATGGAAGAGCGGACTATATATTTCAAAGTAACTACAGTTAGGAAGTTTAGATAGAAGATCGCTTCATGTGGGGTTTGAACTTGTGACATCCTGTCTGGTTGACAAATACCCTAATTTGCATTGTTGAATGCTGGAAAATGTTTTTTAATAATGCTCTTAGTGTGGCTAGAAACAGATGAACTCAGCTCTTGTTTTGCCTCTGTGATTAAGTCTTCGGTGCGTACCACTGATGTCTGTAATCCAGTTTCTTGTCACTAACGTGTTGAGAGGGCTTTTACTCTTCTTTTCGTTGTAAAAATGTTCACACTATCACAAACTTATCTGCGTTTACCTCAGTAAATAGTTCTCAACATAGTAATCTTATTTTAGAATGTGTTAGCGGAACGGTGAAATACTGATCCCACAGCAACTGCCATTAAACAGAATTTAGACCAAGCAATCGATGATGACCACTCACCAATGCATATGTTCTTGTGGATGCTTGCTACACTATCGGGAAAGTTTGACAGTATCAAACTCTGCCAACACTTGCTGATAAAATCTACAAAAATTTTGTGCACGTTCATCGCAGATTGTTAACACTGATGGAAAGAAGTTGTCTTCTAGAGCTATGTCATGGGCTAACAACTTCTGTTGAATCAAACCTTGTTCGAGATTTTCACATGTTCTTTTTTTTGTAGATCCGAGCCGTGTGTGAGCAGGCCGGTGCACCTTCAGTGATTACTACAGCATATGTACATGTTGAAACGATTCAGCTGCTTCGGTTGGCAGGATCGTGCAGAGATAACTCGAGATTATAGGAATTATAGACAGATAATATGCATTATTTATATACCGATGTTGTGAAAGGATTGAGAATAGATTCCTGTGAGTAAAGTGATTGAGATAAGAACGGTTTATTATTGTAAACAGTTCAATCTTTACTATAATAAGAGTTGTCTCCGTCTGTTCGAAGCCATGCTAAGAACATTATAAAAAAAATCCTCACACGACATTCGAAACCAGATATTCAGCTTTTCAAATAAGCTTACAACCGTCTGCTCCACTTGACCACTTGGTCGCAATCTGGAAAAATTGTGTGTATACTTATTACACATGACAAACTCTAATGGTGCATGAGACTGTCGTGGTACCAGTCTGTGACCAACACTTCATATCTGTTTCCGATTTTGAGGCCAACTCTCAAAAAAATCATACTTCATAGTAATCATCCTTCTATTATTTTTTGTAATAACGCTCTTAGCTTGGCTACAAATAGACAGGCACGACTCTTATTATAGTAAACATGATAAACAGTTCCCATGTTTGCTATTATTGAACTGGAACTTTCTTGGATATGTGCATTTAGTAAGCAGTTTGTAGATGTTTAAGTCTTTCTCTCTGATCATATCTCCACTATGTAACAGTGATGTCATTGTACAGTTTCTTGTCACTATTGTGTTGAGGGAATTTTTACTGTTCTTTTCCTTTTGATATTGACTTCCGCTATTGCTGTGTGTAAGTTTGCAGTGTCATGTGTTTCTATTAAAATATACTTGTTGTACTTGCTCATGACATTTAGAATAAAACTTTGATTGTAGTCTCAGACACATTGCTATTTATGTCTCAAATGATATAAAGATACTGTTTTTCTCTAGATGTAGACAACTGAGTAGTTCATGCTGATGATTGGCTAAAGATGATATTGTATTTTATCATTTTTAAACAGGAAGCACAACTATTTACGTCATTTTGGAGTAAGATTGGTTACATTTTCTGAGTGTTTTAACCTAAGTTTTGTCAATTTTAATATTGAAGCATTCAGGTCCTCGGATCACTTAATAAACAATCTCACAATATAGAAGATTATCTATCCTTTTGGATAAAATATATTAGAATTTGATGTGATCTTTCAGAATCAAATATTTTTAAGTTTTAGTTTATTCTAACACCTCGAGAGCTATATCTATGATCAATATTGCCTGACCTGTGAACAACGGGTATCAATTTCACCAGTTTGAAATTGGAGCACCTTTTGACAGCCAAAATGGTAGCAAGAAGTACATCTGATCACACGTTGCTTCGACTGTGAAAAGAGATCTAGCAGTTGATGGTAGTAACAGGTAGTTTGGTTGGCAGTAAGGAAAGGTTAGTGTCTATTGCAGCAATAAAAAATACAGACCTATATTTTGCATACAGTGCTATATTTTATGTTATCTTGTTGCAACATTTGTGGTTTCCACAGCTAAAACTATAGTTAATACTCTTTATAGTCCCAGTTTGTCAAGCCTAAATGTGAGCATAGAATCACAGGCTAAATCACCAAACTATGCAGGTATGTTCCAATAGATAGCAGCCGTGGTCTGACCTTTGAACTACAGATTGTGATGTCATAAAAGGCCACTACTGGTAACACAATGGTTAACTTAACCTAAATTACTCTCTGCAACTAGGCATGTCTTCAGTATTAGAAGTTTCCTTGCCATTCGGCTCATGCATGTCCAGTCAAGTAGATTAGTTCAACACTCTCAAAGGTGAACTTATATTATATTCGGCTCATGCATATCCACCCATGTAGTTTAGTTCAACACTCTCAAAGGTGAACTTATATATTATATTCGGCTCATGCATATCCACCCAAGTAGTTTAGTTCAACACTCTCAAATGTGAACTTATATTATATTCAGCTCATGCATATCCACCCAAGTAGTTTAGTTCAACACTCTCAAAGGTGAACTTATATTATATTTGGCTCATGCATATCCACCCAAGTAGATTAGTTCAACACTCTCAAAGGTGAACTTATATTATATTCAGCTCATGCATATCCACCCATGTAGATTAGTTCAACACTCTCAAAGGTGAACTTATATTATATTCGGCTCATGCATAGCCACCCAAGTAGATTAGTTCAACACTCTCAAAGGTGAACTTATATTATATTTGGCTCATGCATATCCACCCAAGTAGATTAGTTCAACACTCTCAAAGGTGAACTTATATTATATTCGGCTCATGCATATCCAGTCAAGTAGTTTAGTTCAACACTCTCAAAAGTGAACTTATATTATATTCGGCTCATGCATATCCACCCATGTAGATTAGTTTAACACTCTCAAAGGTGAACTTATATTATATTCGGCTCATGCATATCCACCCATGTAGTTTAGTTCAACACTCTCA